>NC_081414.1:494084663-494182163 GCF_030272615.1 Cryptomeria japonica
TTTATAGTTCTCTTATGCTTCCTGAAGCTTTTCCCTTTGGTGGCATCAAGTTTCATTAAGTTTTGAGTTTTAAGCAAAATTATTTGATTTTGACAGTTTCACTGCCTTGTCTAGGAAATTGGCAAGGATGCTTGACCAACTTGGCTTCTTGAAGCCCTAAATGTTCATGGCTTCCCAAGAACTAGTTGGTCAACTTGTAAGATATGTAAATAGATGTTTTGATTTCAAGAATGCAAGTGCAAGAAGTTTTGTGGCCATGGAGCCCTAGGCAAGTGTGCCATTTGGCTAGGGTCTTTGAAGAAGTTTGATGCTTTGCTCTTCTATAGAAAATGCATTCACTAGATGGACAGACCTGTTTGATGTTTAAGGTTGTATGTAAAGGCAAAGAGGCTTTCTAAGCCATGTTAAGGATGATTGCATTTTCAGTTTGTGAAAATGGTGTAAAAAATAGTGAGTCACTGTTTTGGTGTTGGTTTCCATTCATTTGCTTACTCTCCACCATATATTGGAGTTTGTAAAGCCTTGTACCTCCTATTTGTTTGAAAATAAGAACAAGGAGTGGTTTTTGACCCTGCCCATGGGTTTTGAGATTGCTAAGGTCAATTAATGATCCTTTAGGCAAAGTTGTAATGCCCAGCTGGCTGTCACAGTCAATTATGACTGATTTTTGCATTTTTGGTTGATTTGTTTTTGCAATCTTCCTCTTCCAAATAGTAGGTATGAAGGAAAACAAACATCCAATGATAGAGCATTGATAAAAATCACCAATCAGACCTTTAAAAAGGAGTTTTGATAGTGGAAAATGCAGGGTAAAGTGAAAAAAAATAGTGAAAGGGCAAAGTGCAGTGATAATTAGTTTGACAGTGAATGACTCATTGTTTGTAATTGCCTAATGCCTTTTTGTGTAGGGATAATGTGGTTCTCTTTTGTCTCTAATGATAGAAATGTTTACATGATTTGAATGTAATTGGTACTCATGCAAATGATATTTTTTGTAGAAAGCAAGAATGGAAAAGTTGTCAATGTTGCACACTCCTTATGAGCATTTTTTGTAAAATTTTGTTCTCTAACCTTTGAAGGTGTAAAACTAATTCATTTTGGCCTAAACGGTATGTGGCATGGTAGAATTAAGGTTGCATAACTCACATTGAGGGTTTCTTTCTCTATAGTTGATTCTTGCCACCAAAACCCTTGCAAACCCTTCTTTTTGCACCCATTTTTGGGACAGTCATGGAGGAGGCCTAATGGACCCTAAAACTTAGAAAATCCTCAAGAACTTCCAAAAGGGTATCCAAATATAAGGTTCTTTTTGTCTGGAAGTCCATCGTTGGAGCAGGGTGAGCACAAAACCCCAAAAGGAGGGCTAATTCCTTGTAGCCCGTTTTAGGCCTAAAATTTGGTTTTTTGTCAAATCGGGTACACAAAGGAAGGTTGTAAAGCCTAAAACCCATCAAATACAGTTGAAACAAGTTAATCTTGCATGCATTTAACACATTTGGTGATTTAGACTCCATAAGTTGGTTTGTAGCACTTATGAAGGATGACTACGCTCTGAACCATAGAAGACCAAAGACACTCATGGGGGTAGAATTTGACACAAACTTATAATTTATCAAGAGGAGACCTTGTGCAGTCTGTGAATAGGTCAGTAATAGAGGAAATGAATCCCAATTGAGAGATTAAGGTGTTAGACCACAAAGCCTAATACAATGGAGTTGAAGCCCTTGAGCAACCAGGGAGTGTTTGACTTAGGGAGGTGGATCAAGGGGAGTTGCTAGGTTGCCTACAAGCTATTTGCACTCTAATTTTGGTGACTACACCTTGAAACTAGAAAAGGACCTATCACTTAGTAAAATACAAGCCTAATTAGGCAACCCCCTTGCCCTACCTCCCTATCATAGTGGTATTAGAGCTCAGTTACACTTGGGAAGAAGTAGCAATTTGGCAACCATGGTGACAAATACAGAGTTAGCAAAGAAAATGGAAGATCAGGAAGAAGAAAATAGGTTACTCAAAATGAAGCTAGACCTCCTAGAGAAGAAATTGGGAGAAGTAGAAGTGAAGGCAGATGAAGTCAGCAATAAGATAGAAGGAATAGAAGACAGGGGTAAGCTATTAGCTATAGAGGATGAAACCCCTCTACTAGACCCTGTGATAGAGAATGAACCCTTTTTGAAAGCCTTGAAGGCTATGAGTGGGAGAACACTAGAAGGAGTCCCACTATTCAGTGGTAAAATGGACCTAGAAGTGGTCATGGAGTGGATTGAGGGTCTTGAGAACCATTTTGAATGTGATGGTGTGACAGAGGCCCAGAAAGTGAAGGTGGCTAAGTCTAGGTTGAGAGGAGCTGCCTTAACATGGTGGAAGTTCATTCAAGATGAACGTGAGAAAGAGGGCAAAAAGCCCATAGCAACTTGGAAGGGAATATTGTCCAAGATCAGAGAGACTTACATTCCTGAGGACTATGAAATACAGCTTCATAGGAAAAGGAAAAACTTTAGGCAAAAGGAGTTAGATGTCAGTAGTTATACCGAGGAGTTTCAGAAGCTATGCCTTAGTTCAAAGATCCAAGAGGATGAAAATGTCAAGGTTGCTAGGTATCTCAATGGCTTGAGATGGAACATTTAGGAAGAGTTAAGTTTGTTGTGTCCTACAACAGTCCAGAAGTGCTATCAACTTGCACTCAAGGTAGAGGAAAGGAGTAGGAAGAAGCAAGAGAAGCATAACAGAGGTAGAGGAAGAGGCAGAGATGGTAGAGGCCATAGAGGTAGTTTTGGCAGAAGACACATAGATCAAAGGTCCCAGGGAGAATCTAAGCTTATAGAGAAAAGCGAGGATTCTCATAGCAAGCCCAACTATAGGGGTAGGGGATCAAGCAACCTAGGAAGGGGTAGATCTAGTGTACCAGGTAGAGGGTCTTACTTCTCCACTATGAAATTCTATAACTGTCAGAAATTGGGTCATCCTGCTTATAGGTGTCCAGAAAAGCCTAGTTCTTCCCATGGAGGTGAAAAGAGAGTGAACTATGTTCAGGAGGAAGGAAGTAATACAAAAACTCTAGCAATGCACCTAGCACCCGAAGATGGTGAGAGTCTAATGATGAGAAGAGTATTGATGCAAGAACCTCATAAGTGTGAAGTGTCTCAGAGGAGAGCATTGTTCAGGATCAAGTGCAAAATCTTGGGCAAGGTATGTAAGGTGGTTATAGATTCAGGTTCCATAGATAACATTATCTCAGAGGAGGCAGTTAGCAAATTGAGCCTACCTAGAATGAGGCACATTGAACCCAACAAGGTAACCTGGTTAAACAAGGGGCAACATGTCCTAGTTAATGAACAAGCATGTATATACTTCAACATAGGAGAATATAAGGATAGGATACTATGTGACATCCTTCCTATGGATGCTTGCCATCTACTATTGGGTAGACCTTGGCAATTTGATAGAAGGGCACACCATGATGGTGAAAAAAACACATATTCCTTTCAAAAGAATGGCATTGTCTACAAAATTCAGTCCCTTAGTGAAGAGACAGAGAACAACAAACCACAGGCACCTAAAGTGTTATTAGTCAATGAAAAAGAGTTCATCCAAACCATGAAAGAGGGAGATGGGATTGGTTATGCACTTGTAGTGAAACCTAAGGAGGAGAAGAAAGAAAAACAAGTTGAGATCCCACAAGAAGTGCAACAAATTCTTGATAACTTTAAGGACATCATCAGTGATGGACAACCAGCAACATTATCTCCTCCTAGAGCCATTAGTCATCAGATTGACTTTATACCAGGAGCTTCTTTGCCAAACAAAGCAGCCTATAAGATGACTCCTGAATAGAACAAAGAGGTAGCTACACAAATTCAAGAGTTGTTGGATCAAAGATTAATAAGAAAGAGTATAAGTCCTTGTGTCGTACCCACTGTGTTAGCACCTAAGAAAGGGGGCACATGGAGACTATGCACAGACTCCAGAGCCATCAACAAAATCACAATAAGGTACAGATTCCCTATTCCCAGGATAGAAGATTTGATGGATTGTTTAGGGGGTGCAAGGTATTTCACAAAAATAGACTTAAAGAGTGGTTACCATCGGATAAGAATAAAAGAGGGTGATGAGTGGAAAACTGCTTTCAAAACAAATGAGGGTCTTTATGAATGGTTGGTTATGCCTTTTGGACTCTCTAATGCTCCCAGTACCTTTATGAGGTTAATGAATGAAGTATTGCAGGATTTTCTTGGTAAGTTTGTGGTAGTCTACTTAGATGACATTCTCATTTTTAGTAAGACTAAAGAGGAGCATTTGAAACACTTAGCCATTGTTTTGCAAAGATTATCTGATGAGCAGTTAACCATAAATCTTGAGAAATGTGATTTTATGAAGCAAGAGCTAGTCTATCTTGGTTTTTTTGTGTCCAGTGGAGATCTTAAGATGGATCAATCTAAAGTTGTAGCCATAACAAGTTGGCCAACCCCACAATCAGCCAGTACAGTTAGAAGTTTTCATGGTCTAGCCCAGTTTTACAGAAAGTTTATCAGAGGGTTCAGTGAAATTTGTGCACCCATGTTAGATACAATAAAGGGTGGTCATACGTTTAAGTTTCAATGGACAGAAGCAGCCAATAAGGGGTTTGAGTTACCCAAAACTAGAGTTTCTACACAACTAGTGTTAATCCTTCCTAGTTTTGACAATCTCTTTACTATAGAATGTGATGCCAGTCATCTTGCAGTAGGTGCAGTCTTGAGTCAGGATAATAGACCAGTTTCTTTCTTTAGTGAGAAATTGAATGATGCAAAGAAAAAGTACTCATCCTATGATTTAGAGTTATATGCATTGGTGCAGGCACTTAGGAAGTGGAGGCATTACTTGCTTCCTAAAGAGTTTGTTGTGTATACAGACAACCAGGCAGTCAGTTTCTTGAATTCTCAGGATAAACTCAACCATAGGCATGTGAAATGGGTAGAATACCTACAAGCATATACTTTTACTCTTAAGCACAAGAAAGGCCAATGTAACAAAGTAGCTGATGCTTTGAGTAGGAGATTGTTGACTATTCAGGAGATTCAAGTTAAGAGTATTGGTATTGATTGCTTTCAAGATTTGTATCCTAATGATGATGATTTTGCTGCTACTTATAAAGTTTGTCATGCTTTTGAGAATCATTTCCATAGTGATTATGCTGACTATACATTGCAGAATGGTTTGTTATTCAGGGGAGGACAACTGTGTGTTCCCAAAGGTTCCATGAGAGAAAACCTTATCCAAGAGAAACACAATGGGTGTTTGAGTGGCCATTTTGGTCTCAATAAGACCTTAGAGTTTGTTCAATGCTTCTATTACTGGCCTAAGATGCAGAGAGATTTCAGAAGGTATGTTGAGCAGTGTATGGTATGTCAGAAGGCCAAAGGTAATAGCACTAATGCTGGTTTATATCAGCCACTTCCCATTCCTTCTAGGCCTTGGGAGTGCATCAACATGGATTTTGTTGTAGGTTTACCAAAGACAAAAGCAGGGTATGACAGTATTTTTGTGGTTGTTGACAGATTTAGCAAAATGGCTCACTTTATACCTTGCAAAACTACTAATGATGCTAGTCATATTGCTTTCCTTTTCTTTAAAGAAGTTGTTAGAATACATGGTTTGCCATCTAACATTGTGTCAGATAGAGATGTTAAGTTTTTGGGTCATTTTTGGAAGACTTTCTAGAAGAAATTGGGTACTAACTTGTCTTTTGGCTCAGCTTACCATCCACAGACAGATGGCCAAACAGAAGTGGTGAATAGAACATTGGGTAATCTACTCAGATGTCTCACCAAGGAGTATGGACAATGCTGGGATCAACTCATTCCACAGGCAGAATTTGCCTATAATGATAGTGTGAACAGATCCACTGGTAAGAGTCCATTTCAGATTGTTTATGGTATGCATCCAAAAGGTGTTTTTGAGTTACTTGATGTGACTAACTTGCAACATGTTAGTGGGACAACAAAGGATATGACACAGTCTCTGAAAGAGATCCATGAACAGGTTAAGTAGTCTTTGCAGGACACCACCGCAAGAGTCAAGGCAAGGGTGGATGCTTCAAAGAAGGATGTCCAATTCTTAGTTGGAGATTTTGTGATGGTGCATCTCAACAAGTCCAGATTGCAAAAGGGAGTTCCTACCAAGTTACAGATGAGAAGAATAGGGCCTTGCAGGATTTTGGCTAGTATGGTCCTAATGCTTATAAGATTGATTTACCTGCTGATGTTTCCTTGTCTCCTATCTTTAATGTTGCAGATTTGGTACCTTTCAAGGGGCAGCCTCCAGAAGAGACTCAGAGAGCTTCAGACATTTCACATTCCCTTTCTGATCTATCTCTCCCCTCTTCTTCTTTTCCCATTCCTGAACAGGTACTTGATTCCAGAATCATCAAGAAGACTAGACAACATAACTACTTTGAACATTTGATCAAGTGGAAGGATCAACCAGCCTCTGAAGCCACTTGGATACCTAAAAGTGACTTCCACAAGGATGGTATTCCTCTCTCTTTTCTACCCAAAGGAGTCACATGACTTCTTTGTCACCGGGGGAGTATGGTGCAGGAGCACCTAGGCCTCATTTTCATCACAAGTTTGATAGCAGATTTGATTTTTATTAGTCTTGAGTTGGAAAGTTTGTCTAAGATGTTTTGAGTTGTTCTAAGTTATTTGGATGAGTTTTGAACTCATTGTGTGGCCATGTTTCCTATTTTCATCTTTTGCTCAAAGCTGCCAGTTTGGAGTTGCCTGGCAAAATGTTGTAAAAAGTGAGTTTTCAATGTGTTTTTGTTTTGAAAAGTTCTTAGACATGCTTTGTGTTTTGTTTTTAGGTGTGAGTAGTGTTCTTAGGTGATTGGTAGTCTTGGAGATCAACCTTGCATCATCTAGGCATTAAAAGTTGTCATTTTAGACATGAAAATGTCAAATTTGAGTGCTCTTGGACATGTACCTGTCCATATAGGAGGATAATTGACTTGTAGAGGTATTTATTCTCCTATTTGAACCATTGTAAGGGTTGATCATTTGGAGATATCAAGCATTTTGAAAGTTTGCACTAATTTTACCTTGTTTTTCTCTATGTTTTAGCTCCATGTGAGCAGCAGTCCATATGCCTGTTGTACATGGCCGTACTATTTTTACATTTTCTAGTTCTCTTATGCTTCCTGAAGCTTTTCCCTTTGGTGGGTTCAAGTTTCATTAAGTTTTGAGTTTTAAGCAAAATTATTTGGTTTTGACAGTTTCACTGCCTTGTCTAGGAAATTGGCAAGGATGCTTGACAAACTTGGCTTCTTGAAGCCCTAAATGTTCATGGCTTCCCAAGAACCAGTTGGTCAACTTGTAAGATATGTAAATACATGTTTTGATTTCAAGAATGCAGATGCAAGAAGTTTTGTGGCCATGGAGCCCTAGGCAAGTGTGCCATTTGGCTAGGGTCTTTGAAGAAGTTTGATGCTTTGCTCTTCTATAGCAAATGCATTCACCAGATGGACATACCTGTTTGATGTTTAAGGTTGTATGTAAAGGAAAAGAGGCTTTCTAAGCCATGTTAAGGATGATTGCATTTTCAGTTTGTGAAAATGGTGTAAAAAATAGTGAGTCACTGTTTTGGTGTTGGTTTCCATTCATTTGCTTACTCTCCACCATATATTGGAGTTTGTAAAGCCTTGTACCTCCTTCTATTTGTTTTCAAACAAGAACAAGGAGTGGTTTTTGACCCTGCCCATGGGTTTTGAGATTGCCAAGGTCAATTAATGATCCTTTAGGCAAAGTTGTAACGCCCAGCTGGCTGTCACAGTCAATTATGACTGATTTTTGCATTTTTGGTTGATTTGTTTTTGCAATCTTCCTCTTCCAAATAGCAGGTATGAAGGACAAAAAACATCCAATGATAGAGAATTGATAAAAAGCACCAATCAGACCTTTAAAAAGGAGTTTTGACAGTGGAAAATGCAGGGTAAAGTGAAAAAAAATAGTGAAAGGGCAAAGTGCAGTGATAATTAGTTTGACAGTAAATGACTCATTGTTTGTAATTACCTAATGCCTTTTTGTGTAGGGATAATGTGGTTCTCTTTTGTCTCTAATGATAGAAATTTTTACATGATTTGAATGTAATTGGTACTCATGCAAATGATATGTTTTGTAGAAAGCAAGAATGGAAAAGTTGTCAATGTTGCACACTCCTTATGAGCATTTTTTGTAAAATCTTTTTCTCTAACCTTTGAAGGTGTAAAACTACTTCATTTTGGCCTAAAAAGTATGTGGCATGGTATAATTAAGGTTTCATAACTCACATTGAGGGTTTCTTGCTCTATAGTTGATTCTTGCCACCAAAACCCTTGCAAACCCCTCTTTTTGCACCCATTTTTGGGACAGTCATGGAGGAGGCCTAATGGACCCTAAAAATTAGAAAATCCTCAAGAACTTCCAAAAGGGTATCCGAATATAAGGTTCTTTTTATTTGGAAGTCCATCGTTGGAGCAGGGTGAGCACAAAACCCCAAAAGGAGGGCTAATTCCTTGTAGCCCGTTTTAGGCCTAAAATTTGGTTTTTTGTCAAATCGGGTACACAAAGGAAGGTTGTAAAGCCTAAAACCCATCAAATCTAGTTGAAACAAGTTAATCTTGCATTCATTTAACACATTTGGTGATTTAGACTCCATAAGTTGGTTTGTAGCACTTATGAAGGATGACTATGCTCCAAACCATGTAAGACCAAAGACACTCATGGGGGTAGAATTTGACACAAACTTATAATTCATCAAGAGGAGAGGTTGTGTAGTATGAGAATAGGTCAGGGATAGAGGAAATGAATCCCAATTGAGAGATTAAGGTGTTAGACCACAAAGCCTAAAATAATGGAGTTGAAGCCCTTGAGCAACCAGGGAGTGTTTGACTTAGGGAGGTGGATCAAGGGGAGTTTCTAGGTTTCCTACAAGCTATTTTCACTCTGATTTTGGTGACTACACCTTGAAACTAGAAAAGGACCTATCACTTAGTAAAATACAAGCTTAATTGGGCAACCCCCTTGCCCTACCTCCCTATCAGTGCAGGTTTAGGTGATAACATAACTAAAACAAGATATCAAATAAATTCAATCTTATATATATGTAATTGCAAGAGAATACACACATGTATATACACATAAGTATATGCATATACACACATAAGTATATATAAGATTGAATTTATTTGATATTTAGTTTTAGTTTTATACACACACACACACACATACATATACACATGTACATGCATACATACATACACACATATATATGTATCTATATGTATGTATATGTATATGTTTTCACATGTATATTTATATATATGTACATGTACATGAGCACGCGTGCACACACACACACATCTACATTACATACATACACATACACATACACATACACATACATATACATATACATATACATATACATATACATATACATATACATGTTACATATATATGTACACACATATACATACATACTTATATATACATGTTACATGTATACATACATACATACATACACATATATATACACATATATACATACATATACATATACATATACATATATATATATATACATATCCATATACATATACATATATATATATATGTACACATATATGTACACATATATATATATATATATATATATATATATATATATATATATATATATATATATATATATACATATATGTACATATACATGTGCATATATATGTGTACATATGTATGTATGTATACATGTATATATACACGGTGGAGAGCAACCTATATATACATGTATATATGTATATATTTGTATTGATAATAAATTTGAACAACGTAAGTTTAATCATACTAAGGCTATTAAAGCCAAGACAATGTTAAAATTGCATAGTAGAAAGTTGGGGGTGGCGGGTGTAATAGCCAAGACCAAGACCATTACTTACGAGGGAGGGTCAAGGCTTATTAATGCAGATTCTAAAACATTTGAGGGGGATATGCTCTCGACATAATGATTCATTATTTTTCTTCACTACTACGAATAACACAAAGCCGTTTGATTTGTTTATTTCCTTTGTCATACCAAATAGAGAGAGATTGAAAGAGGGGATAGGAGAGGAACAATCATAGTTTGTCATTGTGAGATCATAAGATCAATCATAGTTTGTTATCATATCACCATGCATGTATAATCAATATAACAATAAATAGAAGAGCGATGGTGTCTTAGAAACTTTTGTTTAATTGGAAACCCAAACAGGGGTACCGAAGTCAAGTGAAGGGAAATGATACTCGATCTCAGTTATAGGGCTCATGTCTTTAAATATTGTAGAACCAAATAGCTTTCATCTTTTTGGTCAAAATGAAGAAAAGTACATTGATTTTCTTAATGAATTTTAAGTGTTTTATGGTTGAAGAACTTGGAACTTTGCAATCACAAATATTAACACAATCTAATAACTAATAGAAATATTTGATTAGATGATATCTCTTGCAATTCATTATTTAATTTGACATTAAGTCTTAGAAGGTCTTAAAGCTACCAAGTTCAATATTGAACCTAGAGCTCACCACTTAGAAAACATAAGATAAAAAACTAAAACGATGCATTTTTCTGATTTTAGGATGTAGGTTTGAACCATTAAATGAAAAAGGGTTTGTGACCCAATATATGTTTGTCTATGGAAGACTAGATTTAAACATGACTATTCATGCTTCTCGCCCCCATAAAAAATTGAAACCCTAGGAGAAGCTATGGAACAACTTCAGAGGGAGAGATTGGAGTAGACCATTGCAATGAAATAAGTAGTTAAAGCTTCAATCCTTTCTAAGATGAAACCGAAATCATAACTATATCCAAGAAACCAACCTGAGGAAAGAGTTGAGCTAGAAGGGTCTAGAAACCACCAAACACCAACCCCTATATATAGACTTGTTCCTTATTTTGAACTTTATGGGCAAGAAGAGCCCATCACCAATGAGGATAGTGACTCCTAGATTTAGTCTTATTTTGTAATAACTATATTTGGAAATGTAAACTTTTGGCTTGAGAAATATAACCTATTTTTTTGTTTTGTAAATAGATTATGGACTCAATTGTTTATTCTCTTTTATTCCATGTTGATAGAATAATAATGAATTAGAAACCAATATGTAATTTTTAATACCTTCAAGATAACAATAGAACTTGTGAATAAACAACTCTAGGAATGATCATGGGGAATTTGAGGGTGCCAACAACCCCATAGCTAAATTGGATAAGCTCTTAAACATGATGAATGAAACCCAAAGCTGACTTATGAACTTGGAAATAAAGGTGAAGGGTCAAAATGGAACTAGGGAATATGAAACTCAATTTAGAGGAAACTTCAGTAGACAAGAGCACACCATGCATAGTGAGCAACAAGAAGAGCACTTTGAAAACCAAAACCTAAATGTCAAGTAGGATCAACTAGAAATAAAACTTTCAAATGATATGAGAGATTAAACCACCTAAATTTGAGGTCTCTGTATCTAGTGATACTGTATTTTGAGATCTAGAATTATTTTGATAATTCCAAGGTAGCCTAGAGAGCCCATCAACTATCAAGAGAGGCAACTACATGGTGGGAGAACAAAAAGGATGAATTAGGGTTAAAGATAATCAAGATTACTTGGAAATAGTTTGTAAGTTTTTTTAGACAAATATGGCTTCCACAATTGTTTTATAACTAATAATTAAAATGGATTTTAAAAACCTGAGACACGGAGAGATGTCAGTTAATGAGTACTGGGAAAAGTTAACCAGATTACTTAAGTATGTACCTTAGTTTTAGTAAGATGGGAATTATTGTGTCAATAAGTTTATCATGGGGCTCAATAACTTAATTAGAGGATCCATATATGTGCTTTCACCCTGCACTATGGATGAAGCATACAAGAAAGTTAGGCAAGAGATCAAATTGAAGAAGGTCAAATTGACATAGTCTTCACAACCCTTTAAGAAGAAAGGATTACGTAGGAATCTACAAGAGACACAAAGGGATTTTATAACTTCAAAAAGGAGGGAGACCATTCAAACATAAATATTGAAAGAAAGAGGGCACTAGGTTGATGTTTCACCTATGATGGGGATCATTATGAAATTTAGTGTCCAATTAAGAACCAAGGCGGCCAACAATAGAGGAACCCCTTACCCACCGAACAAGCAACTTTCTAGCAGAGAATTGATGCAACCCTAGATAATAAGCAATAAGAATTTTAAATTTCACCAATTGAGATGACAAGTATGCTTTATGGAAATCCCATAATTATTTTGGTAGATATCGATGTCACATAATGCTTCGTATCTCCCAAATTATTGAGTAGATTTCCTAAAAGAACTAGTTTTATGGCCAAATCTTGGACTGTAGAATATTCCAATTAGATAAGAGCTTAGGTAGAATAGTGATTTTTTGAAGCTAGGGTTGAACTTTCAGGGTTTACTATAGAGGTCAATATGTATGTAGCATCCCTAGGTTCCTACGATGTGATTTTAGGAGTGAATTAGTTATGGGAGCATAGGGCCAAGGTCGACTATTTTCCCATGACTATGGAATGTTTGGATGACCTTGGAAATGAGGTGTACCTTCAAGGAATCCAATATGAAGTTAGAATATGACAAATATTTGCCATGCAATTAAAAATAAGTAATAGGAAGGGGTGCCAGGTATTTGCAATAAAAATGGAAGAAGTCATAAAGCTCGAAGAAATTGCTTATATCATGATGACAAAATGGCATATGCGATGTCTTCACATGATGGAAATGGGTTTAAGGAAGTCAACAAGAAGGAATAAACCTTCATCAAAAAATATCCTTATCTTTGGAACTATAAAGATGCATTTCCTGAAGAATTTCTAGGATTTCCACCTAAGAGAGTGTTTGATTTCTCCATTGACTTGGTACTGGGAGCTGAACCTATATCTAAAGTCCCTTATTGCATGACAACTGTAGAGCTTATGGAGCTAAAAAAATAATTACAAGAGCTTATTAGTAAAGGATTGATACGACCCAGTGTATCACCATGAGCTCTGGTGATATTTGTTAAGAAGAAAGATGGAACTCTACATCTATGTGTAGATCGAGAAAATTGGGAGGTCAGACAAAATCAAACCACAACATAATCTAAAGAAAATCATAGAATTTTGAAACAACTATGCTAATCTATCTTGATCCTAGGTAAATAGAGACATTGAAATGAAACATAAATAACATGAACATTGAATACAAATATCACTATTCCTTCAATGTGGCTCCATTGTTCTTTCTTTCTCCTCTAATTTGATGTTGCTCTCATCGTGCAAGTGAAAGTATGAATGAAAGAAAGGTTGATAGCAAGGATAAATTGAAAGTGCAATTCTAAGATGAAATGATTTCAACAAAATGTTGATGCTAATTACTAGAAGGATAAAATGCTCAAAATTTAGATTGCTAATTGGACAAAATGACAATGCTAAAAGTTAGTTGGTTGCTAGACAATTTGACAAAATAAAAATTTATGAAAGTTAGTTGAATTGATTGAAAGAGAAGTCCCAATTTATAAAAAAATCGAAGACTCGATGAATGGACAAGATCGAAAAGATTTTTGATTAGATGGACGGACCTGATTGAGAACACGATAGAGCTGTCATTCGAGGAAGGATAAGGTGATAAGGAAAAAGCTCAGAAAAAACAAAAAGAAGATTTTCGAGGATGCATACCTCATTTTCAAATTTAAAATTAAGATATCATGAGATACTTCCAAAAAGATACACTTTCAAAAATTAAAGAGGATACTAAGGAAAATCCCATAAAATATCTAAGATATTGTTGTCATTTTCAAAAATTAGGAGGATAATTAGGACAAAAAATTAAATAAATAAAGATATTTATTTAATTACAACACAATTAGCTAATTAAGAATTTTAAATAAATTACTCAATTATGGGTGATAGAAATTGAACATTTAATTATATTTAATTAAGATTATTTAATTAAAGTGTAAAATCAAAATTGATTAAATGATATAAATTATTTAATTAATATTAAAAGGGAGATGGTTAATGATGAAAGGTTAAAAGATTAGGAAGAATAATTAGTAAAAGAGGCTTAATTAATTAAACTTAAAAGGGCAAATTAGTCAAACTAACGTCCAAAGACCTTAATTAGGTCAAATTAAGTCAATTTTGTTCAAAATGGATGAAATTGGAAAGAATCGGGAAGGTTTGGATAGAAAATGGGAAAATTAGGTAAAATAAGGTAAAACTGAGTAAAAGCAGGTAAACCAGGTCAAAGCGGGTCAACAGATGGAAAATGGATGAATGCAACACCATGGGATAGGAGAAGAGGTCAAAATGAAACTATAAAAATAGGAGTAGGGAGAAAATTAAGCCAACAAGATAGAAAATGGGGGGCAGAAAGCGATAGGACCAAAAAGGAAGCAGAATACCCTAATCGAGGTAGGGTTTGGGACAAAATCAACATTACCAAATCATGAGGGTAACGAATTGAAGGGGATGAAGATAAGGACAAAATGAAATCCCATCCACCTTAAATTGGAAGAAAATAAAATGATCTTGATAGAAAATGGGAATGGTGAAGTAGGATAAGATCATGTGAATAATGAAGGTCCTATACGCGCAATTAGGTTGAAAATGAAGAATGCAAGCATTTACCAATTTTTAGTGTTTACACTATGTATAGATTAATGTATCTTGAATAAGTTAACTATTAGTAACAAGTACCCCTTACCCTGGATTGATGATCTATTCAATCAAATGTGAGGGGCTACAATATTTCCCAAAATAGATTTTCGGTCTCCTTATCATCAACTCAGATTGAGAGAAGACATTCATAAAATAAATTTTAGAACTTGGTAGAAGCATTATGAGTTTACCATATTACCTTTCAAGCTCATGAATGCCACAACAACATTTATGAATATAATGAATAGTGTGTTTAGGGATTACTCAAATAATTTTGTGTTAGTATTCCTAGATGACATTGTAATCTACTCTAGGAATGAGAAGGAATGCTTCTAGCATCTGCATATAGTCTTGTAATGACTTCAAGGAACACAAATTATATAGAAAGTTATCCAATTGCACTTTCTTCTAGAAGGAAGTATAGTACTTAGGATACATAATCTCTACAAAGGGCGTATTAGTAGATTTTGTAGGCATCTAAAAATGGTCAATGCTTGTGGTATCATACTTTAACATGTTCGCGTGACATTATTTTAGAGTTTTTTCATTTACTAACATTTCCCTCTATGTCGTGCATTCAATCTTTATCATTTGTCGATGTTGTGTCATTCTTCTGTATTCTATTCCTATTCGATTCCAATCTGTCACATTCAAATTAGATCTTGTCAATATCAAATTCGAATCTCAATCAGTGGCTGTTGTAGTACCCCTGCCCTCATCAACCTCTAACTTTGGTTTAATCTTGATTAGTTTATCGTAATATTATGTGATAGTCAGATGTTGATTTTACGCATAGCTGTTGATGTGGTTTCTCACACTAGTTGTATGCAAGTTGTTAGTGTACCTATCTCGTGGTATTAATATTGAGCTAACGCTTTCATTAAATTTTATATATGTATGCATGTATGACTCTTGGTTGCAGGATATTTCAGGTACAACGCCGCATGAGTGCGAGGTTCGTCTTCACCTGGAATTGCAGGTTTGAGTGTACCCTTGTTAATCCTTAGAGTTGGATTAGGTGGTCGTAAGACCCTAGTCGACCTTAGTCGTGCTCAAGTGAGCATCGCCAGACGTCGTCGGTATCCCCTTCTTGTTTGGGTTTGCGAGTCGTCTGTTTGGTTGGCCTTCTCGTTTCGCGTGCTTGGTGTGTTTGGTTAATTTGATTAATTAGTCCTTAGTAATTATCTTGATTAAATATGCATTGTGCATTGAAGATTAATGGATTAAATTAATCGGGAATTCGTTATGCGATTTTCGTTACTATTGTATTGCTTGTTTTGAATTGGGAGGGAGTTCGATTAAATGACTGATTTTGATTATTAAATGCATTATATATATGCTGATGAAAAGAAGTTTTGTATTTAAATTTCAATAGATTCTAATTGCATTCTGTTGGCTTTTAAAATTTGAAAGGTTAAATCGTATTAATTGAGGAAATCGATTTTTGATTGAAAAGGCAAGTCAATTGGTTGCTATAGTTAGAAAGTATTAAATTTGGAGAATTATTTGTAAATAAAATTTTTAATTCCAAAAATAGAAATTTTTGGGTCAACTCTTCCATATAACCCAAATTTGGGGAAATTTGGAGGGATGGACATTTTTGGAGAATTTTATTTTGGGAAAGAAAATTGGGAATGGAATTGGGGTTTTTGGGAAGGAATGATGCTGGATCTGGCAGGTGGGCTCTCCCTCAGCTATACCAGGATTGCGAATGAAGGTAGGAATTCTGAATGGTTTTCTTGTTGCCAAAAGAATTTACTGTTTTGGTTGAAAGAAATGAATTTGTGATTGAAAATCAATTTGACTGTCCATTATGAATTTGGCTGGAGATTTTAATTTGGGTGTGTATTTCCTCCATTCTTTTGGGGTGTTTGAAACCATTGGATGTTTGTAAAGAATGAGAAAAACCATCAAGAAAACGTGATATCAATCTCAGTTGTTTAAACCGAATTCTTAGTAAACCGAATTTTTTTATCATATTGGGTGCTGGGCGTTTGTGTTAAATTCCGAACTGTGTATTGAATCAAAATACATATATTTTATATTTTATTTTTCGAGCTGGGCGTTGTTTTTGGCTCGGCCTGGGCATTTGTTTTGTTTCGGCCCGTGCGAGTTTTATTAAACAAAACCCTGGGGTTTGGGGTTGGAGGGCGGGGAGCGGAGCTCCACCCGCTCCTCCCCCCCTTCCCCCGCGCGTCCCTTGCTTGCTCCCCCCCCCCGTTTCTCTAGTTCCCGCAATGGTGTGCGACTGTGGCTGCGGCCCACGGCGGTGGCCGCAGGGCGCCGCGGCACCTGCGGGCACCACCGTGGCGCCGCCCATGAAGTTTCTCCTAGGCGCTGCGGCTAGGGCACGACCCGCCCCCGCCTGTGTGTTTAAGCGCTTCTCTTTTTTTAAAAAAAAAAAGAAAAAGAAAAGAACATAGTTTTATTTAAATGCGTTTTTTGATTTAAACGTAGTTTTTAAAACCGTTTTTTTTAATGTATTTTTTTTAGTATTTAAAAAAAAAATGCATATGATATTTTATATCATTTTAATGGAAGTATTTTAAATGTTAAGTTTAGTTAGATTCTTAATTATGATTAAAGGTGGGATATCATGTTAAATGTTAAACTGGTATTGATTAACTTTATAATGGGGTTATAGGTTAATCATTATCCAATTTCATTTCACGACTTTGGTACCTTTTCTAATTAAGTTCTGAAACTGTTATTTTGCAATTTAATATTGTCGATGTAATTCTACTTGATGATGTTAAATATTATCGTAGAATATATTATTGAGTAATTGAAAAGTAGTGAAATATTTATCGTTGGGCATTAGAAATTTAACGACATGCTTTTGATAATGATTATCTTCATTTGGATTTCCTTTTTATATTTAAATTTCCGTGATCCGTATAGTGCATCTGGAATTAAAAATAAATATGAATCTGTAGAGATTGACTTCGAACCAGTATGTCTATGACGTTTTGATTAGAGATTAAATACCTTGTTTAATTGATTAATGGTTGTCTGAATTTTATTAATATAAATTGGTTAAAAACTCATTATGGCTTAATATGTCTGTTCGATGCTTTGAACCTTAAGAGTTAGAAAACCAAGAACAACTTACCCCTTGATGAGGTAGATAACTGTAATCTGATATAGATCTTGTAGAAAACTTGATCGACTTGTAATGATTAAATCAATTTGTGGAAATATTGTCTTTTCTGATTATTGCCTTGCGAGTTTAATTTCTGTATTCGCCTTAAATTATGAAATGTCAAGAGTGCTTTGTTTGATAGGACCCTGTCGTATGGATTGATTTGGGGTACCTGTTTCAGTCCTCGATTCTGAGTTGACGGTTGTATTGTGGTAGTGTTGTTTTGATCATGTCCTCCTTGTGTGTGAGTCGAATGATGATTGTGGTTGACCGTTGTTGGTCGGGTCTCTAGTTAGAGTACCGTCAGTAAGTGATTACCCTTGAGTCGTGTTTGACCAGATGATTGTTTCTCTCTTCTTGAACTCCGTTCGTCTTACCATGTGTATTCCTTGGTTTGAGTTCGTCCGAGTATAGTCTAGTGTCGTATGGGAAAGTGGCTTTCGATTGGGGGCCGCGCCCAAAGTGGCTGTTGGGTAACTCGTCGAAAGTGAGTCTAATAAGTGATAACCTAAGTAGATTAGAATGTAATCTCTAACTAAGATAATGTGCCTCACACATGGGACGAGTGCTATCATAGACTCGACATGCTGTGAGAAGGCCTGAAATGGCAAACCATCATCCTTGTCATCACGAGAGGATGTGTGGGTCCACATGAGGCTTGGATGGGCCGGAAGCTCAGATTAGGTTGCCAGGGTAACCCAGTGTATGGGGCCGGGATCTATGAAGACTTGCCATGGTAACCATACCAAGTTGTGTGATGACACTTGTCCCTACGTTCGCTAGTGTGTAGTCGTTTTGTCTTGTTAAGAGTACCCTTGTGGGTCATCCTTTTGTTTATGCCCTTGTGAGTGTCAGTTTCATGGTAGACCTTGGGTGGTGATGGCTCAGTCTCGTGGATGCTCTTCTGGACTCTTGTATTAGCTTGATTATGTTCAGCTGGATCTTGTTCTTCTCAGGGATCGTTTATGTATTAATTGACCGATGTGGTCGCTTGTATATTGCTTATGTTTCACCTTGATGGCCGGATTGTATAGTGTAACCTCTTGTATTCTTAACTTTATTATTTATCAGAGGGGTCTTGCAGTTGCGCAGACCCGGAGATGTAGCCCTTTAGGGGTGAACTCCGAGATCATTATGGTGTTATGGGATGTTTTTCTCTTATGTTTCCTTTATTCAGCTTTATCATGTATGATTAACTTATGTTAGAATGGTTACGTGGATAAATGGAATTAACTTTAAATGCTTATATGCAGTTCTTTCTTGTATGCCATGTTGATCGAATGTATAAGTAGTTTAGATGAGACTTATCATAGATGCTAGTATGCAATCATCTTTTGAAATGCAATGAGTTGGAATATGAAAGAAAGTAACTTAGAGAAATGAATTATACTCAGTTGTTGTTAAGGAATTTAAATATGCTTGGAAAGATCTCTTAGGTTATGATGAAATCCTAGTGTATTAGAATGTTAGATGTATGGTTTGTAATTTTAAATGAAAAGCTTGAATGAAGATTATGAATGGATCTTAATGATGAATCTTCGCTTGTGATTTATATTTCCCTCTTTTGAAAGGAATTATCCTGATTATGAATTATCTCGTTATTAAGATATTCAGCTTTTGGATTGATTGTGTGAGTTAAGTGAATTGTGAAATTTGAGTAATCTCGTTGGGAAACTCTTTAGGTGTTAGTTGATGTCTTCCGCTATGTAATTTGAATCTTTGATATCTTGTTGCATCTTATGTGTTGTAACTTTAAAAAAAAATAAAAATTTTGCACTCTATTCTTGTGTTATGGCTTAATCCCTTCGGGGTTTCCTGGCGGGGCATTACAACTGTGATCAATTTGTTATATTAATTTGACATCTTTGTAACCCTAATCGATGTCAATTAGGGTTTTTTCCTAATCTCTCATCATTTGCAATATCAATCATTTTCAATCAATTTTCAATCAATTTGGATCTTTTTGGATGTTTTTCAATCTTCAATTATTAGTCATCCTCAATTTCTTTGTCAATTTTGATCGATTCGTCATCAGTCTTGGTCAATCTTTATCATGTCAATCACCATCAAATCAACCTTTTGTTAATTCTTAATCTATTTTGTCACCGGTCTCAATAAATTATCAAATCCTCATCATTTTGGATCAATTAGTCATTGGTCCCTCATTAATTGTCATTTATCAATTCGGTCACTTTATCATCTTTGATCAATTCATCATCAATCTTTGTCAATCAATGTCAGAACCTTGTGAGATATTTTTTATCACGATCGTCATCATGTGTTTATTTCTTAGATTTCATCATGACCTAATTCATTTTTCCTAAGTCATATCCTAGGGTTTTATGATTTAATCATTAAATCCTACTAACACCCTCTTTTTTAGGATAAATGGATTTATTCATTTGCCCTATGTCACAACTAAATTATATATTTAATTGACTAATTTGTCCTTTTTACGAGAGAAATTAATAAATAAAATTTGTTAATTTCTCCCACTTTTCTCTCCCCTAATTATTCCCCCTAATTTCTCCTCTTTTTGTGCTTAATTTGTCATAACTCGGCATAGCAATTTATCATATCCTTGCATAGCAACTTGTCATTGAATTGACATAGCATTTTTCATAATTTTTCCCCTCAATCTTTCCAATTTTGAAATAAGTTGCCTCTTTCAAATTTCTCATCCCAATTTGTCATCGTCATCAATTTTCCTATAAATTGAGCATTCTTCTTTGTCCTTTAACAAACACATTTTGAGTATCCTTACACTATCACTTTCAAATCCATATTTTGCAATCCAAATTGCTTTCAATCATTTTCATTTTTAGGTGACATCCACATAATTTGAAGGAGAAAGAAGAACAATGGAGGTCAATGAAGGGAACATCTGCATATGGTTTCCGTTATTTTGAATGTTTTATCTTCATTCCTTTATTATATGTTTTAGGACCTAATTTTATTGCATTTTAGGTTTTTTGGTTGATCTAATTGATTGCTTTGATGCTTATTTCTAATTCCTACCTTACATTTCTTGGTGAACCCAACGTGAATACACTTAACCTTTTGTCTTTTGAGTGTTTAACTAATTGTAGGTAAAAAATTGTAGAAAAATGGACCTTTTTTGAAAGGATCAGAGTTCTTGCGCCCTTGTAGGCCAAACCTATGCCCTTGTGGACTATTTATACACCCTTTTTGGCTAGATATGTGCCCTTGTGAGCTATATTTGTTCCCTTTTAGGGTATATCTGTGCTCTTGTGGCTCAGACCTGTGCCCTTGTGCCTGTAACCTGTGCACTTGTAGTAGTTGATTCAATTTACAAAATAACTCAACTTTTGTGATTGTAGGGGTAGAATAGGACTTGTAAATGTGTGATAAATGAATTAAAATAAACTTAGATAGTCCTAATTATGTCTTGGTTAAATAACAACAACTTTTCATCATTTATTTTTCATACAAATTAGCTAAAAATAACAACAATCTTTCAATCTGGGATTTAAAACTAAACTCAGTCACCTACAAATTTGTTTCAATCTGGTTGCAATTAGTCTAATTAGGGTTTCTAAAGTCTAAATGACCTCATATATCATAAATAACATGGGAATGAAGAACAAATATTCACATTAGGGCAATTAGGGTTTCTAGGAGAGGAAGTCCTGCATTTCTTTTGAAAGGACTTAGAAGCTTTGCATTTGTTTCCTTATGTTTTTCAATCACTTTATTAGACATAGATTCATATTACAATGGTTTAAATTTGACTAATCTATTGCAAACATACAAGATTTTAAGGTCAAATAGGTCCATTTGCATCAAAATTAGGGTTTTCATGACCATATTAGCTTCCTATTTTGGATATTTGATCCTTGTTTGACCTTTTGTCACTAATTTGTAGGTGCATTGCAAATTTTCACCCTTAAGAGATAGAATTGCATCCTTGTCTCTCTGTTCTGAACCCTTGAAGAAGCAAAATATCAGGTATAACTTTGAAATTCAGTTTGCGATCGTGTCAAATTTAGCTCATTATCAGGTGTTAGGCTTTTGGCATTACTGATAACTTGTGCAATGCTTTGGTGAACATTGGGAGAAGACCTAAAACTCAAAACTATTAACGCATTTGATGCAAGTCATTGTTAGAGACTTGACATTTGAAACAAGAGTGTCCTATTTTTCATAGTTAGACAACATTTGGATTTAGGCTTAAAAATGAACATTTGTTTTTTGTGATTGGATACACTTGTGCTTGTGAGCGGACCCATTGCTAACACACACTATCCTCTTCCCTGGCTCTTGTGGTCCTGGGTTCAGGAGAAAAGTGTTAGCGACACTCGAGTTTTTCCTTTTTGGTAGAGGGCATGCCTCCCGAGTTTCATTTTGGCCAGTGCAAAGGAATGACCCAAGCGGTACTTCGTCAACCCATTATATAAATTAATGTCAGGCAAAATCCATGACTACTCGGTGAAGTTGGTCTATCTGACAAGTTCCATCAGTATCAATACTTGTGTGAGATGCGTAAAAATCCTCTTATGAGGACTGGGATATGCTTTTAAGTGAGTCACTGCCGCATGATAGACACCAAGTTCCAATGAAGTTTCCCCACTAAGAGCCAATTTTTTTTAGCAACCTTACCTTCTACTTGTTGACTTAGGTGTTGTGATACACACATGTCGAAGAAATCCCTCATGTACCCTTCAATTTGGGAGAGAAAATTTCTCGAGATCTTCGGGTCTTTAGAAATTTGAATCTTGGTATGCCCAAGAAGTGAGTGTCATGGAGGGGAGCTAGAGCTATGAAGCTTCTATCTATCCAATTGAATGTGGTATTCTAGGCAAGGGGATTCAACAAGTATTGTCCAGGCCAAACTTTAGGGTTGTTCTTAAATGTGTTTTGTTTCATGCAAAAGTTAAACAACCATTTTGTTTTTCGTGCTTATTAAAATCTCGCATTAAAAACAAAGGTCACACACATCACAAGCAAGACAAAAGTTCATAAACAACTGTGGTTATAAAAAAAATAAAAAAATTCAAAGTCCAAAACATGTCTCAAAGTAAACAAAGTTCAAACAAAGTCAAAACTTGTCTCAAAACACTCTAAGTTATCATCCAATTTCAAAAGGTTCTCAATAACATGGCTTATCAAACAATTGGATACCTTAATTTCAAAATTCATGTCACTTAGGGTTAGGAGTTGTATAGTCTAAACTTAGGTCTTAGGATATATTAATTGCCTTTCATATTTAGCCCATTACATAGTCATTATCTCCTTTTTCACTTAGGGTCAAAATCATTTTCCTAGGTCTTGATCATTCATTGCATTATCATTATCCCAAAATTAGGACTTGGCTTAAGTTGCGTTTTGCATATTCCAAATCATCATTGGTCCACCATATATTCCTATTGTATTAAGCCTTGTCATTGCATTGTCATAAACCCTAGTCTTGTCTTAACTTGATTTTGTCATATCATATCATATCCTTAGACCATATCATATCTTGAGGTCATATCATTTTCATATCATATCCTTAGGTATTGTCATTATCATTGTCAATTTGCATTTAGTCTCTAAACTTAGGTTTGCCAAACTTTTCCTTTTGTCATCAATATCATTTTGTCAAGCCTAGCTTAGTATCCAAGTGTATAGGTGAGCCATTGTCATTTGTCTTATTATCATTTTGTCCTTTGGTCCCTCGTCCTTTTAAGGTCTAGACTTTATTTCAATTTCCCAAGGTTACATCTTTAGGTTTGTATTCCAGAAGTTTGTCCAAATCTTCAAAAAGACTAAAAACATAGGTTGCATCATCATTACTTAAGAGTTCATATCATTTCTAGAATTCAAAAGTCCAAATAAAAAAGGTTACGTTCTTCTCATAGATGGCATTTAGTTGTATATCATTGTTACCCAAAAATTCAAAAGTCCAAAAACATAGACTGCATTTTAAGTCCAAGATCACATTTGCATTCGTTAAGATTGCATTTAGTTGCACACCATTCTCATTTTGAAAACTCAAAACACCAAAAACATAAGTTTCATTGTTATTCTTTTAGGTTGTCTTAGTTGCATAAATTATCTTTAAAACTCAAAAATCCCAAAAACATTGCATAGTGACATGCCTGTTCAAACAAGGTCCAAGTCCAAGAAATTATATGAATTCACATATCAAGCCATGTTGTTTCCAATGGATAATGTACCAAACAGTCAAATTCAATAGTATCAAACCCAACCACTTGATTCACAAGTTCCTCAAGTTGGCTCATAATCAAAGATGCAAAGAACATTTTACGACTGGAATGCCCAATATCACTTATGTCCAAACTACTTCAATGACGCAACAAAATGCTTATGTGCACTCAAGTTCAACTTATATGATGACTTATGCAAAAACAACACAAAATTTGTTAGTAGGACCTTCGAACATGGCAATTAAGAGAGCAAGCAATGGTGCACAAATGCAAAAAATATTGCAGCAGTTAAAAAGTATCCAACATGCACCTTCGAATGTGCAAACAAGTAATGTGCAACAACAATATCATACTCAACAACAAATGGCAATGCCTTCCGTGCCACCACAAGTAAATACAAACTTTCAACAACAACAATCATTTGGACATACTTCACAGAAAGTTAACATAGGTACAATTCCGCATATAAAAGTAAAACAACCTAAAGCCCATAAGAATGGATTTTTAAAACTATTTGGATATGTACCAGGGTAGCAACAAATGGTGCAAAATCAACAAATTCCAATTTAATATCAATAACATCAGTACCAACAATATTATGTGCCTCAATATGCGAAACAAGGGAAAACAAGTTATTATATGCCCCAACAACAACAATAAGAAAATATGCATTATCAACCACAAACACAATTTCAATAGTCTAAAGGGCAATATCAACCTCAAATGTAGATGGCAATCCCATCTCAACAAGCATAACAAAAATGTTCAGTTTCAAAACATGGCAATACCACAACAATAAGAACAATACAAAAATGCATATAAACCAGATAACCCAAAGATTATGATTTCAGATCATCAAAACTCATTTGGGAGAACTATGTATCAACAAAGAGGACATCTAGTGATGAATGATGAGATTCTAAGGCCCTCACATTTTGATGCGTTAACGCAACAAATTGAGAAGTTGCAACAACAAGTTGATGCATTACAAACTAAGGGGACAAAAAAAATTATACACTTAACAAGATTTATATCTGAATTTGTTCGACAAAAGTTTGTATATGCCTCCCTTCCCTAAATATTTTGAAGAACCAATTTTTGAGAAATATAAGGGAAATGGAAATCCAAAGGATCATATTTAGGCTTTCTACGCAGCATGTACAAAAGTAAATTACAATGAAACATATCTTATGCGACTTTTTCCACGAAGTCTCATAGGACAAGCCATAGATTGGTACTCATGCTTACCTGTCAACATAAAATCATGGGATGAGTTGGCTGAGAAGTTTATTTGTCATTTTGCATTCAATATAGACAATGAGGTAACCATGACAGATTTATGCAAAACAAAGAAAAAATCGGGAGAGCCTTTGCTCAATCTCTTGCAGCGATGACGAAGTTTGGTTAGTCGATACTCTCTTGATATCCCTAAGGAACAACACATAAATCTATTTATTCAAAACTTGGTACCAGAAATGATATATGAGCTGAAATTAAAAATTCCAAGTACCATTGAAAAGCTCGTTATGAAAGGGATAAACATTGAAAATGCTCTTGTCGCTAAGGGAGTCATTAACATCAACAAGGATAATAATAATTCAACCAATTGCAGTGACAAAAACAAATTTTGGTCTAGGAATAAGAATGTCACCAATGATGGGGTTGTAGATGCAAGAACAGTGAGCACAAGTCAAGATAAATTTGTGATAAAAGGATCGAGTGCTCAAAATATTGAAGCTCCTAAATTGACTTAGCAACCGAAACAAACAAGTAATGCAATCCAAAATCCACAAAATCACCAACAAAATCAACAACAAAGTCAACAATGTAGGCCTTTATGATCAAAAGATACGTCTCTCCAACAACTTACACCATTGGGAGAGCTAATTGAATTAGTTATGAAACAATTGATCCAAGCAAATTTCATCAAGTTGCAAAATATAATTGAAGAACCACCAATAAAACAACATTGGTGGAATGATAATGCATAATGTGAGTAGCATCGGTCCAAGTGACATAAAATTACATCATGTTTTCAATTGAAGCATCTTATTCAATATTTTCTTGATCAAGGCATCATTGAGGTTGATTCTTCTGCTGAAACTTCTAATGCCAATCACACTATTTTCAAGACTCCCTTAATTGATCATGACAAGGGAAAAGCATCATCTTTGAATTCAAACCAAAAAGGCAACACAAATTATACAAGCACACAACTATACCATTAATTGCTTTAACGCATCAAACAGTCATGTGTCCACCTTAAGGATTAAAGAACAAGATCCCTCATGTGCAGTGGCTACTCATCGATCTAAACTAATCTTAAAAGGAGATCTTTCAGCTCCTAAACCAACTCCCATGATTCAGTATAATCTCATGGACCATTTGGGAAAAATACCTATGCAAATTTTTATCCTTGAGTTGTTGAGAATGTCTCCTATGTATTGAGTTGTCTTAGATAAAGCTTGGACTGAGTCGACTGTACCTACCGATATTGATGTTGACTAATTTCAAGCCACGATAAGACACCTCGCTACCTCTTGTCATGTTGCCTTCTCGGATAATGACATCCCTTGCGATAAAATCCACCATAATGATCCCCTGTACCTTGAGGTATTTGTCTATAACTGTAAAATCAGACGAGTTTTGATAGACAGTGGAGCGGACTTGAATATTTGCACTATGAGAGTCATAATTGCTCTCTGTTTCACTGAAAGTGACATAGATACTTCTAGGAGGATAATAATAAAAGCTTATGATGGTGGTGAACACCTGTCTAAAGGAGTGATCATATTGCCTATCAGAGTGGGTCCCATGACAAAGAACACTTTGCTGCAGGTGATAGACCTGGACCTT
Source organism: Cryptomeria japonica (assembly GCF_030272615.1). Lineage (NCBI taxonomy): Eukaryota > Viridiplantae > Streptophyta > Pinopsida > Cupressales > Cupressaceae > Cryptomeria > Cryptomeria japonica. The sequence goes on from NC_081414.1 coordinate 494,111,540, forward strand.
CCATATAACATTATTCTTGGTCACCCTTGGATCCATGCAATGAAAGCGGTTCCTTCAACCTATCATCAGTGTCTGAAATAACCATAGAATGGAACCAAGACAACAATTCCCGAAGATCCCAACCCCTTTCAATTTTGTGCTAACCTGAAGAACACTCTAGAACAACAAGTAACAATGAACAGAGAAGCACCTTCTCCTAACTACGTGAAGGGTAAGATGAATATCCAAGATCAAGGATGTGGAGAATACTCTATGGCCCAAACCTTCCTCATTGGTAAGTTGTCTGTCTCACCAAAATCACATGGGAAACCACATCTTTTGTGTAAAGAATTATAATGCCTCCCAAATACCCTAGAGAACTAACCAACTAACAAGGAAAATAGAGATAATTTTTTTTTAAAGATCCATTATTACACAAACATACTAACATAATCCCCTCTATGGCCCAAACCTTCCTTATTGGTAAGATGCCCGCCTCACCAAAATCACATGGGAAACCACATCTTTTGTGTAAATAATTATAATGCTTGCCAAAATACCCTAGAGAACTAACCAACTAACAAGGAAAATAGAGATAATTTTTTTTTAAAAGATCCATTATTACACAGACATACTAACATAATCCCCAATAAATGCATACATTAACTAAACATGAATAAGTGAACATAATTATGCAAGAGGAAATAAACTCACATCACATAGAATTAACATTCCCTAGGATATCTCAATGCCATTACTTATAACATAGAATATAAATAATATGAGAGGTTCATTTTATAGCTTCAACTCCAAATATTCCTACTCAATAATACCAACCATAAGGCATTAATGACATTTCTAAAGCATTAACATTAACTATTTTCTAGTACAGGAATTCATAGAATTCAAATACATGACTCATATCTCAATAACATATGATACACATAATTCTAGTCCAAATAAGATTATCTATTCCCACAAGGAACCATAAACTCTATCTACAAGAATAACAATGATCCAAGATTCATACGATGTCTTACAAGAATATCTCCACCTATATACAATATCTAATATAATGATGAATCATAGCCTCAATTACAATTCTAATATCTCAAGTACATATAATTACAATGATGTCTTCAATCACAAGATACATGATAATATGCTCCAAGAATCCAATCTCAACCTGAAAAGATAAGGAATCCACATCACGCTCATGAACATTTAACGAAGGGAAATCCCAATGGAAGAAGACATCAAATAAGAGATCAAAAGGGCATTATTCAGCCCAAATCAAGAATACATTATAAGGAAAAAAGCTAATAAAAAAGATCAAGGGGAAATGAATGCCCAACATAGCATAGAGTCTCAATCCTGGTGACTCAACAAATAAAATCACAACGTAGAAATGAACACACATAACCAAACTCCAAATATACCAACTCAATCTTCCCATACGACAATAACAAAGATGGGAATAACAACTCCCACCACAGTTACAACAAACAAGCCCAAAATATCTAAATCAACAAAATAATCAAAAGAACAATATCACAACAATGCATAAAGCACAAGGTCATTTTTAAATCACGCAAAAAACACAAGTTCTTATCCACAACCATGATGAAGACAATCTTTTCAAAATAAAATGCGCAGAAAGGATAAAAAAATCCTCCAACCTGTAATTTGAAGTTATGGAAAGATTAAGTTGCAAAAGAGACACAACCAATCCAAATCCACAATCTACCAATGCAACCACAACCTCAAGCAATCCCAAGCCAAACTCCAAACTTTGAGTCCAATTTCAATTTTCAACATTCACAAAAAAACCCATTGAAAAACCTAAATTCCAATAATAATCTTCTGCTAGAACCCCCCGAAAATCTCAAATCTCCATATTAATAAAAATTCATCCAAAACCATACCTCATCACGACCAATCAAAAATAAAGAAAAATATAATGAACTCCTCTAGCCATACCAAAATTCGAGGTAAAATATAATAAAATTATATTAATCTCTAATTACCTCTCTTGAAGGCCAATAGTAAAAGAACGTAGGTAAGTAAATAATAAAACAAATAAGTAAAAGGATAAATAATAAAAATAAACCAATAGCCATAAAATTAAATAAATCAAATGTCCAAATAATACAATTACCCAGAAGGCCAATCATAACAAGGGGTAAGTAAGTAAACAATTAAACAAATAGATAAATAATAAATAAATAAACAGTAAATAAATAAATGACTCAATCAACAAATAAATAAATAATTAAATAACTAAATCAATTAAATGCACACATAAATATAAATGCTCCAGCCCATATAATTCCACCAAATAATCATTAATTTATTATAGGCTTCCATTAAATAAGTATATACATATATTTATTCATACCTACCATCAAGTAATAATTTACACCTATGGTTTATATTGAATAATTAATTAATCAACTAGTCTCCACAACTCCAAATAACCAATAAAATAATTAATCATATTCATATATAATCTTAAATGTCCAATTAATATAATTTAAACTCAATACCAATAGTATCTCCCACATACATGTAAATATAATAAATAAATAATCTCTCATGCATAATTATAGATGCCAAATATTATAATCCATGAAGTGATACTAATACCATAATAACATAGGACTTACAATATTCCCACATGAATAATTATTTACTCACACACAAAGCTACGCATAGGAAAATATACCATCTCCTCAAGCATAAATCAACAATCCAATCAAGACCACAAGGGATCTAACAAGACAACTAAGGTTTAAACACTAAAACTGACAAGACACCAATTAAGCCTAGAGTGTGATAAGACCTTATGCCATCTCCGATCAACTTGCCTTTGGGATTAAAGACACGCTCAAACCTGTGAAGCCAGGTGGAGTTGATCTCTAGTACCTACATCCTGCATAACACCAAACGTCTAAACAACGACATATATTGTATATAATATTGTTGGTAAACAAATTTTTCATTGCGGTCATTTATCTGAAACTAACCCTTTTTGCCCAATGAGCAGTGACAAACGTCCCAATAGTTAGAGAGATTGGAGTAAAACCACAATCTTCCTCTACGTTTGAGAGGGGCAGCTCCCTCGTATGATGGGGTATTTAGGATTTTTGTGTACTTTTAACCTGAAAGTACATAAAGGAAAAAACATAAAACTAGAGAAATATGACTAACAAGAATCCCAATCATAGACATACGAAAACCAACTGAGATTCCACAACTGATAATGATTACAAAGGGGGTTTGAGCACAAAATGAGTGTTGATATGCAATGATGAAGAAATAAAGATAACAAATCTTGACATACAAAAAGAGAAGTTATCTTGACACATCTAACTCAAGATACCAGGAAGTGATTGTGTTTCATTACAATAGTTGCATATATTGTTGATAATTCACATGAGCACAAAAAGGAATTACTAATTTAACATACAAAAAACCAATAATGACAACTTAGAAGAACATCAAGAACACACAAACTTGAAAGAATTCTTTATTGTCTTTGTGAGATTATACAATCTCATAAATCTCTTTGTACATAGTGTAAAATCAAAATTCATTACAAGACTCTCTAACAATTTGTGCAGAGTTTCCCCTCTATCCAAAAGTTACCCCTTTACATTACAAATACCCTTATATTTATAGGCTTGTAGGATAACTACCTTATAACCAACTTCAATTTTGGGTTAATAACCAACTCTTTTCTGCGTAAATTTCGATGAGTTAGTAACTTACACTTTTATGCGCAGAAGAAGTCAACTTCCTAACCTTTGGTTGCAATAAGTGACATAAGTCACTTTTTAAAAAAAGAATCTCAAACCCATTACATTGAAGAAATAACTCGTTGTCGATTTTGCCGAGGTGACCTCCATGTATTCATCTGCATCTTTATCTTTGTAACTTTTTCATCATCAATTCTCTGCTTACACTGCGAAGTGTAGCTGCATACTGAAACATCTATGCCTTTGGAATCAATGCATTAATGAAGTTCAGTCATATTGACTTCTCACTAAAGTTTTGGATCTAATCATGCTTCAAATTAAGCTCACCAACACAATCTCCTGAATATTCATTAGGTGTCACAACTTCCACTTACATTGTAGTTTCTAGAGACTTTGAGCTTGTCCTTTTCATTCTTTTCTTGAAAGCACCATAATTTACAAGTTGGAATGCTAGTACATTGAAATTTGCATCATCATATGACTCATCTATAAAAAGTAATCTTTAACCACCATAAAAGAGTTTGGAAATAAACAAATTTTCTCACACTCACACCCTTAAATAGTGAGTTGTGGTCCATCAAACTTGCTAAGCCTTCCAGGAGTAAATACAAGGTGATTTTCAATTCAACTATATGAAGTCAAACTTTAATTACTCAGAAGATTTACATGCTTAACCATCTCTTATGCATCCCACCATATTGACAAAGAGATATTCATTCACCAATAAATTTTGAGAGTTTCCTTTTGCGATCCATTCTGTGCACGTTCTTCAATCCTCTCGTTTCATTCTTTGAGAGGACACTTCTTTGAGACATTTTTGTCAATTTTTATGAAACCTTATTAGTACTTCCTAAGTTTTGCATGTGCAGTGACAATGGCAGCGATGCCATTAAATCTATTTTGTGCATATTCTCTACGAATATTGCATTCACTGAAATGACATCTCTTTGAAACATTTTGTCAAACGGTTTGCTTGCCTTGTCTAAGCTTTCCACATTACATACATTTCATGGAATTCATTCACTTGTCATGTCTAAGCTCTGACATTTTACAGTCATGTCACCAGAGGAGTTGAACTACAACATCTAACAAAATTCCTCTATCTTTATGCTTTGATAAATCACCATTTAAGGTTGTGGAATTCGGCATTACATCTATCGATTGCACTTGCATTGTACCAAACAATTATCGTGCAATGTTGAATCAAACAGTTCATGTGTAACGTTGACTCTTCCACAATCTTTTCCATGCTTCACGGTTCTACAAGCATTCTATCAAATGTCACGTGCAATGTTGATTCACCATGCTTCATAAAATTGAGCTTTACACTCGCCAATTGCATCTGTTATGTGCATTTTCTCTCAAAAGTTTTCAAAGCCTTTTCGACTAATCCATGTTAGTGCGAATTCTGCAGTCAAGCATTCCATGAGATGACGTTTCTTTGAAGCATTCTGTTAGACAACATCATCTATTCTTCTATATTCATAATTTAAAACTCCCATTCTCGCACGGGAACAAAGGATAATGTAAAATTGGGCTTTGGTTGCATTCCCTCGCTAGCAAGGCTTCGGTCCATATGTTCTGAGAAGTCTACAATCAACAATCTCTATCTCTCCATTGATGGACTGCCTCAAACCACTACGTTACCCATGTATCAACTCATTCATATCACTAGAAATTGCCTGCATGGGGGAAGTTGAAGACTATTCTAACAAACGTCCTCATTCTTAAAATCTTAAGCTTATTCATTACGGTTGCAACGACACCATGCAGTATCATTTCTCCACATCCTTTCAAATGCTTGAGGGTCTCTTTGGCTCAGGAATACGAACTTAAAACCTCCTCTTTGCTATCAAGAGAGGTGGAAACCATGCTTTTAGCAAACCCAAATGCCTTGGCCAGGGCTAAAGAAAACTAGAAGTCTCCTTCCTCGACTAACAATATCTGATGGAAGTTAGAGTAGTGTTTGATTCTCCTCTCCAAAGAGGTTTGTCTTGGGAGATGTCTGAGACTCATATCCTCTGAATAGGGATTTCAGTCATTCACAATTTTGCTTGTCCCAAGCATTATATCAAACAGTTCACGTGCATTGTCTGTGCTTCCATGGTTTGGATTTATGTCTACTCAAGCAATTCTAACCTTTGCCATGCCTCACAATTTGCAGTCATGTCTTCCAGAGCAGTTGCAACTACAACATATGAATAACCTCATCTATCCTTTTTATGCTTTGATGAATGTCCATAACCTATTCATAAGCATTTTTTTTTATAACTCTTATGGAGGAGGTTAAGAATGCTCTAGAACGGAGCATTTCTAACCTTCTTGACAAAGCGGGCCCACAAGGTTAGGAAATGAGGTTAGAGATGCTCCATTTTGGAGCATTCCTATTCTTTTTTTCTATGAGATTTTAGAAATATGGGTTAAGAATGCTCCAAAATGGAGCATTTCTAACCATTGTTGCAAAGGTTATGATTAAGGGTTAAAAATGCTAAAAAATGGAGCATCTTTAACCATTTATTTCAAAGATTATGACCTTGACCTGTAGAAACCATCAACCACGAAGGATAATAAATGATGATGAAGTTTTAGACAACTTCTTCCCTCAAATGACCATAATATTAAAATAATCTTAAATATTAAATTATTTATTTGATAAATAATTTAAATATTTTAAATTTAATGCACAGGCTTGAGAAAAATGACCATATCTTCCAAACGGTAGGGAGTTAAGTCCTAAAATTTGAAACACGCTTTGATGGTAGGGAAAAAAGCCAACAAAATCATTTACTCCTCATGAAAAATTCTAAAATGAGATATTTTAATCATTTCTAGGCAACAAACACCAAAATTTGAAGGTTTAAAATATGACAAAGTATGAATTGGGTTCAGACAAAAATTGGCTATATGACACAAAATGATGCCTAGAACCTGTCTGTCAAATGATTTCCCTCAATTCTCGGTAATCTCCAAAATTATTCCATTTTTCATATTTTGACTGGCAACGACCTTGGACCACGTGCTTACTGCTTACGCATAAACACCTGCTGGATCTTTACTTGACACTGAGACCGATTTGAAGTTCAAATTTTAGGTATGCCAAATATGGGGGCAAAAAATATGAAGAAATCAAATAGGTGAAAGATAGTTGCGACATCACACCTAGCTCATACATAAGTGGTATAATATCATCTCTTTTACGATCGCAGTAGTAGAACAATCATGACAACCACAACATCATCAATAACCTCAACATATCCAACATGAGCATGAAGTAGGTCTAACACATAACATGATAACTTCATAAGCCAATATAAACCACCACGTGCATATAATGAGTGTTCATGAATATCCAAACATGTTCAATCATCCTAATAGTCCTGAGTATACCATCACCCGCATAAAACCATAACGTATCATCTTGTCAATATGAAATATCTAACACAAGATAAATCATCATAAGAAATAAACATGAAACTCATCTCCTAGATAATAAAATAATCACAAAGCTAATCATAGATCTATCTTCAATAATTAAACCAAATCATAGAATCAACATCATCATTGTATTCATAATGAATTTACTAATGTCAAAGAAAATATCAATATAAAGAGTGAAATAAGAGGCATCAAGAATATGAACAAGTCCATAAGTATTTATCACATCCTTTTATAAAGGATGAATCAGGGAGGGGCACTACATCCCCCCCCCCTAAAACTTGAGTTACTCCTAGAATTCACAAAACTTAAGGTGAAGATATTCGTACATCAGTCTAAAAACTTCATTTGAATATAACCGAATTATATCTTTCCTTTAGGACAATTATGAACAATGTGCCTAATCTTCTCATTAAAGGATTCATCAATCAATAAAACATCTTAGTCCAAACCTTTTCCTAACTCAAAACAAGATAACAACAACAAAAGTTTCCTTTTTATGCTTCAATTATTCAAATTAATGTATTTCACAAGAGATAAAACAAGACACATCACTTTTACTAGCTACAATGAGCATACTAAATCATTAAAATATCTTCAAGAGAACACCATTTAGCAACGTTTTGCGCAAAAAATCTATAAATCTCGTCACCGAGCTAGCATCTATAACAAAAAAATACAGTAACTCACACTTTCAATCATGAAAAAACTCCTTTAACATCTATTTGTACGCAAATAAGAAGAGAGACATTCCTTTTACACAACATTTTACACATAGATACACCATTATATTACTAAAGAAGTCATGTCATACATCTATACGAGGGGAATTTTCTTTGAATAAGCTTCCCTCAAGACCAAATATAATCAAAATATCACACAATTTCTAGAAATATATAACCCATACATATATGAGAACGAAATATTTATAGCATACAAACATCTCAGTCTCCACACCAAAAGCACAAAACATGAAGCACCACACAATCTTAACTAAGGAGAAGGAGTGAATCTCACTACATGATGCAACATTTAACTATTTCACATATTACAAACTTCTTTAATCCAAACACACTTCTATCTAACATTTCATATAATTTTAGGAAATTACCAATACATTTCATCCTAGAAACATATTTCATTTACTCAACCAATATTAGTATTATCTAATTGTTTTCCAAGTCTAGTGCGCTTCTTTACAGTGTCCTTCCTTACACACACTATCAGAGGTTATGAATGAACATGATAGAAAAAACAATTAACACATAACTAGGGCCCAAAATACTCAACATTCAGAATGACCACTATAGACAACAAAAGAGAAAGACCAAAAAGGAAACATCATCAAATGTTAAATCACGAAAAATGCTGGCGGAAATCAACAATAAATGGAGTCTGACAAGTGCCACAAAACAGAACATAATAGATACAGGAAGAATTTAGTGGTCAACCCTAGAATAAAGAAATCCAAAAACCAAATTAGCCCTAATGACACTAATTATAATTTCAGAAATAACTCAAGGCAAATGACCAGCACATCCAAATCCACATCATGGGGTGACTAATATCCACCACACCAGAGGGAGTAACTGCAGCACAACACCCTGAATGTGTTAGAGAATGTACACCAGACATTTAAGACCATAAATTTATTTCTATATTTATATACCTTTTATCATTTTTAATGCAATGCAATCTTTTATGAGAATCTATGCAATTATCCTTTATGAAAGAAAGACATACGCAAGGAAGAGGTAAAATGTCTCATACACACACAAGGAATACACTCATAGCATGCCTAATGTTAAAGATATCTTGTTTGTAAAATGATCACATTTACCTAGTTATATTAGAAATAGATATCAAAATCTCAATTAATCACTTGATGATATGCTACAACATACACTATTGGTCAATGCACAATAACATACAGATGATTAGAATGTCCTTCATGATGTCACTAAAAATATTAGTCAATCATATATTCACACATAGCAACACTAATTTTAAGAGACATATCTCATTACTTTATTGATAAGAAAAAAATAATATCTGATTTCAATCACATCCACACCTATCACCTATGATAATTTCCTAATATACCATTAACCAATCAGTTTGTCTATATTAAGCACAAGACTAGATATCATAGCCTTACAACAACTTTATTTCTATTTACATTTAATGTAATGCCCCTCCCTCGACCAGGCTCCGTATAACTTAGTTTGACTTTGGTTGATTTCTTGAAGGTATATGTGACTGGATGTTACTCTCTTATGTGATGGTTTTTATTATGTTGATAATGCATTTTATCTTGAAGGATAATTAGAATTTATATTAAATGTGTATTTATTGATCTTAGTCTAACACATCTTCTTCAATGTATGAGATATTTCTTGTGTTCATCTTCTTGTATGAGTATGAGTCGGTATGGGGTGTGAGGGGATGATCTTCCGTCACCCACTTCGAAGGGACACAAATTGCCACGACTCTCCTCTACCGGTGTGTCTGTATATATTAGATGTATGTACGTTTTCTCTGTGATGTAACACTGCTGATGAGCCTAAATAATGGCTCTATTTTGATAGATTTTTGATATAATACTCCTACCTAGGTCTTGTGATTAGATGACATTTGGATTTTAATACTCTCCTAGTTGATACCTTTTAAGTGTTTTTGAAATTGGTTTGACTTATACCTAAGGATGCCATCTAATGGTTTTAAATGATTTATCTATGCAAATATCTAAAATCAATTTTAAATATGGTTTACATTATATCATGTTAGCACTAGTATATACACATGTTTGTTGTCCACATTAGTATCATGATGCAGGGTCGACAAAGGTGAAGTAAAGACTAAATGGCCATTTAAAGGAGCACCAAGTATATAACCGCAATGCAGACCTAGGCAGAGAAATGCAGTAATGATCAAAGCAACTTGACCGGTTCTTCAGCAGACTGATTTATGAAACATTTATAAGTGTTCTTAGTGGAGCTTAGATCCAGGAAGTGAGTCATGCTATATTTTCTCAGCTGTAGGACAAATGTTGTTCTGTTTTCCTACGCCGACTTCTTCTTCTCTTATTAATAAATCTTGTTCACCTATTCCGTAGGAATGTGGTCGATCAGTTAGAAGTTTGTTATAAGTTTTCTTATAAGTAAAGGGACCCCTCTCCTCTCGGGGATAGTAGAGAACAACCTTAGTATTTGTAATACGCAATCTTCTGGTATTTTATGTATTTTTCATAGTCAAGATAAAATAAAGAGATCAATATAATTTTGAACGCTTAAACAATTGTAATCTGAATTTCTGGAGATACTCACTCAAGGGGGCCCACTTGGTGAGTAATCCTTTGTATGTTCCAGTTAGTTTTCATGCTTCTGTAATAGTTGTTTCTGCAATTGTTTGTTCATGCAGCCATTGGAAACAGTTCATGTGTCTGTTCCTGTAGCCACGTCAGCAGAGTAGTTCCTGTTGCTTGCCAAAACTTTATCATTTAACAGTAGTTGTTTAAAGTAACTTTTAGTTCTAAGATTAAGTATTAGTTCATTAAAAAAATTTGTGTTTACTTTAGAAGAATTTCCTTTCCTGCAGTAATATAGAATGGTTGCAATATGAACTCGGTGCACATACAGTGCTTGCCCATTTTAAGTCTACATCCCTGGTTGATAAATAAATGAGCCTTTCCCACAAGAAAGTTAGTTGTTCAATGATATCCAATCTCTGAATCATGTTTTATTACCTAGTTGTCATTCCAGTTATGACGACCAACATTTTTGGCACCATTGTCGGGGATGGTGCCAAGCTAAGAACCTGTTGTAACCATTAGTTTCTAAGTTTTCTTAATTAGCTCTTTGAATTTTCTTCATTAATCTGCATGCATAGGAGGAGAAGAGATGCACTAGGAAGATTTCTTCCCTCGCATTCCACTCAAGATATAAGATCAGATCAAGTACCTGAAGTAAACCCTTTTGCAGAAACTTATGTGCTAAATAGAGGTGTCTTTAATTTGTCAAAAGGAGACCTAGACTTCCTGAACAAACCCCCTGAACAAAACATTTTACCTCTAGTCATTTATCAGGGACCAATGGCAGCAAATCCTCCACCTTCGCCTATAAACCCAACATTTGAGTTTCCCATTCCTGACCAGCATGAATATGCAAATTTGCAGAACATACCAACTTCTTCGCTTCCAAAATTTCATGGATTGGTAATAAAGATCCGGATACCTTTTTGTTTGAATTTGATATCCTTTGTAGAAGTTATGATTATACCACTGACGCTCATAAACTCAAGTTATTCCCTGCTACTTTGAAAGAAGTTGCCTTGAGATGGTTTATGAGTTTAGGAAGAGATGTAATCACTACCTGGGAGGAGATGAAGACAAACTTCTCGGATAAGTATAAATACTATTGCAAGGGAATGGACCGACATGGTGATGATATCTTCAGGATGACACAAAAAGTAGAGGTTTTTATTTAGTGTCAGGGAATCTAAGCATAGTACTCTAAGTGAAGATTCTATGAAGTTGATCTTTCTAAGGGGCATCAATGAGGATTGTGTTGACTCCTTAGATCTAATGGAAGGAGGATATATCACTCAAGTTCAACAGGATGACGTCAGACAAATTTGTCAAAAGTATTCCAAAGTTGCAGCCAAAAGGGGAAAACACTATAGGCCTAGTTCTTCAATTGCAAAGTCATCTTCAACAGTTTCAAGATTGGAAATAACTCATCCATTAAAGGATTTTAAAGAGGATATAATTAATAATATGGATACCCAATTGGATACACTTTAGGCAAAGAAGAAGCATTAGGAGGCCGAGGCTATGCTTGCTGAATTTTGTCCTCACTGTCGACAAAAGAAGGATTGTAGATGCAAATTGTTAGCTAAAATTGATAGCCAGAAGAGTTCCCCAGATTTTAGGCCTATCTATGGAGATGATGAACAACTCTTTTATGTTGCACAATGAAGGCCTTGGCCTCCAAGACAAGGTATGCCACAATATCCATTGTCATTTTCTAATCCTTATATGAACTTCAATGCACAAAAAAATTAGTGGCAACCTCCATATTCCCAAATTTTTTGGAATTATACTCCTCAGTCTTGGAATAACTCTCAAAATCCTTGGCCTAATTATCAGAGTCCCTCATCTCAATGGAAACAGCCACAAGGGAATTGGTCTCCTCCTCAAGGTAACTGGAAACAATCACCACAATGGAGGGGAGGACAACAATGGGCAAACCAGTCATCAGGTTTCCTGCAGCCACAACAACAGTCCCAATGGTCGGCTTTAATGCCACCAGCTCCTAATGCCACTCCATCCAAGCCAACCCAACTGCCAACTCAGCCTGTGCCAAATCCAAATAACAAACCACAACAACAACAACAAGTTTTTTTGACTGATCCTAATAACTATCCTGCATACTCTCTCAATATAAGTGATATTCATCTACGATTAAGGACAACACTACCTACTCCATCTCCTCTAGTCATAATAGAGTTACCATTAGAGGAGACTTCTCAAGAAACCATACCTGATAAACTCAAAAACCCTGAGTAGGTTCAACAGTCTAAAACTTCAGATACACATGTAAGAACTTCCCCGTTTCCTCAAATATTGTAGGTAGAAGTGTCTAGGCAACAGGATGACATAGCTTTTGATCTTATTGATTAGTTAAAACATATATGTGTCAAGATTCCATTGTTTCAAGCTATTAAAGATATTCCCATATATGGAAAAGCTATTAAAGAGGCATGTTTGAAGAAACCTAGGAGAAAGAAAAAAGACCCAAAAATAGTGCATATAGTAGGACAATTGGCTGATATTATGTTAGGAAAAATTGTTGTCCCTAAATATTTTGACCCAGGTAACCCTATTGTGAAGGTAGTTATTAATGGAACTCAAATTAAAAATACCTTGATAGACTTAGGAGCAGCCATAAATATGATGAATAAGGATGTCATGCAGCAACTCAACATTAATAGTCTTAGATCAACTCCAATGGTCCTGTAGCTTGCTGATAGCTCTACTGTTTGGCCTGGAGGGATGGTTGAAGATATTGTTGTCACATTAGATTCTTGGGAATATCTGGTTGAATTTATAATCCTCTCTCCTAAGGTAACATTAGGTGGATATCCAATTATTTTGGGAGAACCTTGGCTTGCAACAACTGATGCATATATAGGTTGCAGATCAGGAGATATGACAATTTCATATGGTATTACTACTAAAACACTTGCACTCTATTCTCCAACACAACCACAACTTAATCAAGAGTGAGTAGTATGACCAGACATAGGATAAGAAGCAGAGGAAATTAATTATGTTCAACAACTAATGATGTTAGCAAGGGAACCATTCAGAGCACTTCAAGAGGATGATGCAATACTCTCTAACATCATAAGAAATCATTATGGAGCAGCCCAACAGTCATTAGGTATATAAGTTAGTCCTTTGCATACTCTTCTTCTGTCTGTAGGCTCTTTAGATTCTCCTGCAACCACATACATGTTTCACACATTTCTACTATAGGAGATTCAAACCTCTTGTCTATCTGAAATATCTAATGTTGAGTCAATAACTCAAATAGAGGTTAGTGTAGGAAGGAATCTAAATATCAATAGTCAATTAGTAGCAGATCAAAGATTGTCATTAAAAGATCAAGTGTTAGATTCTCTAGCGGGTAAGCAATACTTTTCTTTTTTAGATGGGTTTAGTGGTTATAATCATATCAGAATAGCTCTGGAAGATCAGGAAAAGACTACCTTTACTTGCCCTTGGGGCACATATGCCTATTCGGTTCTCCATTTTGGTTTATGTAATGCTCCTGCAACCTTTCAAAGGGTTGTCCTTGGTATATTTTTAGACATCTCCCATGATTGTATGGAAATTTACATGGATGATTTTACTACTTATGGGACTACATTCAAAGAGGCATTACAAAATCTGACCAAAGTGTTGTAGCAGTGTGAAGATCACAATTTATCCCTAAATAGTGAAAAATGTTTTATGATGATGCAAGAAGGAATAGTGTTGGGGAATCATATTTCTCAATCAGGTATTCAGGTAGATCTAGCTAAAATTGAAGTAATACTTGCTCTTCCTACCCCTGTCAAACAAAAGGATGTAAGAAGTTTTCTAGGCCATGCAGGGTACTATAGGAGATTTCTCAAGGACTTTAGTCAAATAGCAAGGCCATTGTATTCTCTATTGACAAAGGATGTTGAGTTTGAATGGACAGTTACATGTGAAGAAGCATTTTCTTAACTCAAAGGAGCCTTAACCCAGGCCCCTGTTCTTAAAGGACCTGATCGGCCAATTCCTTTTCACATTCATATAGATGCATCCTATTTTGCAATAGGAGCAGTTTTGGGGCAGAAGCAAGGAGTTTTGGAAAATGGAATTTATTATATCAGTAAAAATTTGCAAGGACCAGAACTGAATTATACTATCACTAAAAAGGAAATGTTAGCTGCCATATATGCCCTCAATAAGTTCACACACTATATAACTGGTTATCGAATCTTTGTGCATACTGATCATGCAGCCATCAGGTACCTCATGAACAAAAGCTCCATTACAGGTAGATTGGCAAGATGGTTTTTGTTAATGCAAGAATTTGATATTACTATCATAGATAAACCAGGAAAAGAAAATGTAGTGGTAGATTTTCTGTCTAGGATTCAAACACCAGACAATGCCGAGGTCATTGATGATTATTTTCCAGATGAGCATTTGTTTTCCATCACTTTGAATAGTTCATGGTATGCTAACATAGCTAACTACCTAGCAGCTAACAAGATACCTCCATGTTTCTCACCCAAAGAAAAAAGATTGTTGGTAGAAAAGAGTTTCAACTTCTCATGGATAGCAGATTGCTTATTTTATACAGGGCTAGATGAAGTTATGACGTGTTGTGTAAGGGAAGATGAGACATATGATATACTTCACGCCTGTCATGATGAGCCTTGTGGAGGTCACTTTGCAGCCAAAAGAATAGATCTCAAGATATTAACTACAGGATACTATTGGCCAACCTTGCACAAGGATGCAATCAAATACACTAGGAAATACAATGCTGGCCCATTTTAAGTTTACGTCCCTGGTTGATAAATAAATGAGCCTTTGCCACAGGAAAGTTAGCTGTTCAAGGATATTCAATCTTTGAATTGTGTTTTATTACCTAGTTGCCATTCCCATTGTGAGGACCAACAACTGCAGGTACGGAGCATCGACTCCACCTGAATCTTCAGGTCTGAGCGTGCTTTACAACCCAATGGTAAAGTGGAAAAAGGAGATATTAGTCGAAACCCGTGGTATCATTGTTCCTATGGAACGAGCCCCCAGTCAGGTATCCTTGGGTCATGTTTGTTCGGTCATGTCAGTCGTTAGCCCTGTTGGTCCTTCGTGTTTTGATTTGATGTATTTTGTTGCTCCTATGTGATGTTTAATAATTATCTTATATTTTGTGAAAAGATTAGTATTATGCTTTAATGAAAAATGAATGTCGTCAATTAATTAATTAATAAATTAAAAAAGTGGAACTTAAAAGAAATAAAGTACTTAAATTAATTAATTAATTTGAAAGAGTATTTATCAAGGGAATTAATAATAAGATCTATTTGTGTATTTATAGATTAATTAATTGGTAAATTATTATAGTTACCTCGTTGTGTAATTTATTGAGAAGCTTAAGGGCTTAAATTATTTATCTTAAATGGAAGGATTTATTAAATAGTAAATAATAAATATTTAATTATTATGTTGCATGTGTGGGGTTATTAAAATAAAGAAATTAATGGCATGAAATTAATGGAGAATCTTGCATGTACATGGGAGTTACCTTTTTGGAAAATCTTATCTTTTGATTTTAAAAATAAGGGAGGGGGGTTGCTTTCTGATGGGTTTCCCGTGAAGTTTTGGCTGCATATGTGTTGTTTGGGGATATGAGTTTTGAGAGAAGAAATTGGGTGGAAATTGGTCTTGGATATTTGGGGATCTGGTATGGTAGTTTTGCCTTTCTCTGTTTTCCTAACCAAATCATTAGCCTCAGCCGGGTTGGATCTATATTGTCATACTAATATGTGGGCTACCATAATACTTCTGCGTTTAAAGAGAAAAGATTAGGTGGCATGCTTTCTCTGTGAAAAGTCAATGTCAATCTGTTGTGGATTTTCCCTTCTTTTAAAATCCTCAGACTGATAGATTCTCTGAAATATCTCATGCATTCCTTTGTGCAAGTTTAACTTGAAATGGTAAGTGTTGGGTTCAAAATCGACATGTCTTACTATCCATTTACCCTAGCTTACGTTATAGAATGGATTTGGGGTCTCGCCCCTATTTCTTTTATATACTTGTTATCGCTTGTTTGTTGTCATCTTCTGAGTTTGGCATTTTTGTATATATTTACTTATGGTTATATGACTTTACCTATGAAATCTTGATCAATGGAGTAAAAATGTATTAGCAATTGAATGGAATTTTATTAATTATGGTTATTGTTTAATTCGATAGCTCCCTCTCCCATCGATTCTTTTAACTGAATCCCTGCCTTCATTTTCTCTAAGTCTAGTTGGCACTCGATGTTGTCGCTGGTCCTATTTAAGGTGAGAATGTTATCGAACACACCCTTCTTATGTATTTATGCTTTGCATCCAACCCTCTATTGAGCCGACATTTGCGCCTTGTTAGGCGAACATCGTAGGGTGAGATGGGGATTGACCTTGTCTGGCTGTGAGTTTTCCCTTGTAGATTTGTCGGTTTGAAGGGTTTGGTTATCCATTTTTATGCGCAAAATTTTATTTGCAATAGTTTTTTTGTTGTGTGATTTCTTCGTATCAAAAGATTACTTTCAGTCTTCTTAGTCATGGTGACTCTGCCCTATCACTTGTGGTATTGTGTAGCTGGCAACCGTATGCTGTTACTTTGTTATCATATTATAGGTATATCTAAATGTTTAAATAAGGCAATGTGGTGTTGGTAATTGACAACTTTTAACTTCATTTTGTCCTTAACTTACAGTTTATATTTATCACTATATATATTCCATCTCATGAACTTCTTTTTTTGTTTCTTTCTCAAAGTGTGATTACCTGCGGTAATACAGGCAGAGGCGTATTCACATATTCATATTCTTAAGAATCATCATATTAGTTGTCATTATATATTCGATAGCCTTTATAGAATTTCATCCTTATGATCCTTTGATTTCTACACTGTGCTGATGATGTATTTGATAACATATAGACTTTCAATTAATTAAATGTACACACACACAAAAAAAGACATTCTCAGACTGTCCAATTAATATATTAGGAAAAAAAAAATTATGTTGATAAAAGTAAAAAAATTAGATAAATGTATATATATTCATAAGTTTGGAAGATATTATAAGGGAATTAAAATAGTTATGATAGGATAAATTCAGTTAGGCATTGATATACTTAGAATAAAAGATTAAGTTAGTTATTTTTCAGATTAATAGGTTTGAGTATAGATTTTTAGTATGCGAAATATACAAATGTATGATATTTGTTAAATAAAGAATTATTTGGGAATTGATGTACTCTTGAGGAAGTAAATATAATTAGGTTTATTCTTATGATATTTCTTATTATCAACTAATCAAGTGGTTAAGTTCTGCTGAGGATTATTTTATGCGCATGTTTTCATATGAACTTTTATAATTTTCTTTTAATTTATAATTGATCAAATATAATGAAAGAAAACTTGTAGGAATGGACTACAATGCATGTGAAACAACATGATGTTAATAAATTGAGCTAATGGAATTTATGCTGATTTTGAACCATTTGATTTACAAGTGTTATTATGAATTTGTTTGTTTTTGTCATAAAGAGACCCTTCTTTTTTTCTAGATCTTGTCTTTCATTGTGGGGATACTCAGATGTGTGGTTTTATGTGTTTGAAGTCATGAGGCTTAAAAGGGGAGTTTATGGTTTCTTTTATATATAGACATGCTTTTCTTTTGATGTTATGAGATCGAGCCTTGAATGATTTTGATGCTAGATGGTCTTTCCTAGCCTACCTTGTATTCTCCCTATATGTTATCTTATTCTAGCAAGAGATTCAAGTCTTGCTATGGTACCTTGGTGAAACACCCTCTTGTGCTTTCCGGTTTGATCCGTGGTGTTTCTTGGATTCCTAGGTGCAATCTTGGGGGGAGTGGCTTTCATTGGGTGTTGGACCCAAAGTGGTCACTAGGGTAACTCAATGAGAGTTTTGTAATCAAGTGATAATATAAAATAATGAACTTGGGTGGGTAGCTAGATAACATTAATAAACGTTGATTCTTGTTGCCTCTCTTACGCTTAGGCGCTTGTATAGGGCTGAGGTAAGTAGAGAAGGGCCTAGAATGGCTTCCACCAATCTTATCCTTTTGAAAGGTTGGTGAGGTCCACTAGTGTTTGTATGGGGGTCGGGGGTTGGGAGAGGTTACCAGGGTAACCCAGGATGGGGGCCAGGACCTAGTGAAGACCTACCAGGGTAACCCATGACAACCTAGTGATGATACTCTTCCCTATTGCTACCTAGTGGTAAGTTGCATCTTTTGATTTATTTCGTGGATAGTTTGGAACTCCAGAAGTGGTTGGTTAACTTATGTTGGTTTATCCTTTTGTGGATTTCTTTGGGCCTCTGGGAGTTGGATGATTTACTTTTGTGTCTCCTATGATGTTACTGGTTATGAGCCTCTTCTGTAATCTGTCTTGTTGATTCTTTTGTGAGTCTCTTGTGTTTTCTGTATTGCGTAATTATATTGAGTCTCATGTGATTATATAGCTTCGTTGATTCCTTTGCGAGTCATGAAGGTACCTTTGTATGTTGCTTCTTCCTTGTGGGTCTGAGTGATACCTCCTAGCATGGGGGGTGGACCTATTGGTACCACATGGCTAGGTGGAGTGCTTTTTGCACCCATTGGGTTTTGGCTCTTTCAACTTCATGTTCATGATGGATCGTAGAAGTTTGAAGAATCTTCATGGATCCTTTGTAATGTATTCTGATGTTGATATGTTAGCTTTCCAACATTGTAATATGTATCTTGTACCTATGTAATTGATTCAAGTTGTAATTTTTTTAGCAGTTCGATGATGTTCAACCATGAGTTACATTATTATGGGGCCTTGAGGACAATTTAAAGTTATTATTGTGTTTCACTTATAATCTTGATGGATGTATCTCTCTCTTGTTTAAGTAATGTTAACTTAAAAATATATACATATATATGTATATTCTCATTTTCAATGCTTTGTAATGTTATTCCTCTTGGCCTTATAGCGGGGCGTGACATTTAATGTCACTCAATTACAAACATATGCATACTATTATCAAATCATCTCCTATCAACACTTAAATACCATCATTCATAAACTTAATATTTTCAACAAATCCAAAAAATTGTCAACTAGTAACACATTATAATCTTATTCAATTTACTATTAATCCATCCTACTATAATTCTCTGATAAAGCACATTCTTAAAATCCAAAATAAAGTAGGGATATAATATCACTTCTTAAGACTTTTATCTTTCCAAACCAAATAAGGATACAATGATAAGATTTGAAATTTTCTATACTATACATGCAATGCACCAAATTTACCCTTTTCAACACATATACTACAACATGATCTTTTAATCTATTAATTCATAAGACTTCCTACATTATATATGCAAGAGATATTCCACCTAACTTATTCTTCTTAAAACAGAATTCATAGATGCAATACATGAATTTTGATCTTCAATGCAAATTTATTCCATCCAAACTTCTCCTACTTTTATTATATGCAAAATCATATTCATCAATGAGTATTCAATGCTTCTATTTAATATCATAAACTTATAGATGTAGACACCTAAAATTGTCCTGTCTAATTAAATAAATATTTATTTATTTATTTGATTACTAAGCCTAATTCTTCTATTAATTAAATAAATTTTTATTTATTTAATTAATTCATTAGTCCTCTTCTAAGCCTTTTTCAACATTTAAATAAATACATTTATTTATTTAAATTGTCCTTTTTCTAAATTAAATAAATATTTTATTTATTTAAATAATTAATTACCCTTTCTACCCAAGACACATGTCATTTATCTCTTAATTCCTACACTACCTACCCTCTTATTATTTTCTTATTTTCTCTACCTACCCTCTAATCTTAGCCGACCATCTATCTTTTACACCTCTTAATCTTATCCCTCCATTTCCTATAGTTTCTTCTATATAAGAGGATGCTTCTTTCATTATCAACCCTCCTAAGCATTCTAATTTTCTAAACAATCTTATGCAATCAAGCCTTTTTTTGCGATCAAGCTATCAACCACATTTACGTTCTTTGTTGAGCTCTTGCACACACATAAAATCTGAGAGCAAATATATCAAGCAAGATCAATGGAGATAGGAAGACAATGGAGATTGAAACCCTACTAGACACGTGAATGGTATATCTTGTTTTATTTTGTTGATTTGCATGATCTTAGGTATCTCTATTGGTATTGGTGAATGTTTCATTGTAGGACTTAGATTGTTTGTGGTTGGATCTTTATGGTTTTACAATAGTTTATCATCACTTTTTCCATACACGCTAGGCACTACGAATCTTACACTCATATAGAGAGAAGAGGGAGGAAGAGCATTGCCAAACAATCAATATATGCACTCAAAATTATACATGGATAATTTGAAATTTCTAGATATACTATATTTGTTGTACAATGCAGCTACTTAAAATGAAATCTAAAATATGCAAATACAACTTTTCATGAGGTCTCCTAACCAATACAAATGCAGCTAGAAGTCTTGAATCCTTATTAAAAGATATGATTTATTAAAACAATCGTTTCTTACATGCATGATCACACACATATGTAAACACACAATGGTTCTATTTGGTACCCATACATCATTATATAACTTCCTTATATTTTACATGGGAGATTAAAGGAAGAAAAAGTCATCATTTTAGCCACTATTTACATATATATAGATGCATTTCATACAAGTTCCTCAAATACACATCACATGATCTACACTAAATCATTATTATATGCATAACACAACCACTTCATCTTACTATTCATAATAAAAATAATGTATTTATCTAAAGTAATAAGCTAATACTATAAACATAGCATCAGTTAAGAGAATACACACAATTTTTCCTCCTACTCTAGAACATTACCATTTATTCCCTAAAGACAACTTTTAACATTCTCTAAAATTTACAAGACAACCCAAGGCCGCATAGAATCATATAAGCATCGCTTGCATCAAGGAGACATGCATAAGAAATGAATACACATGTTGCATGCAATCAAGATTTCTATAAAGGATGAGGGAGAAAGAGCACAAATCATAACCATCTAAATCTCCAAGATCCTATTGACCCTTGCCAAACACAAATCCCAAAGGACAAGAACAAACAACATAAAATGCCACACAAAACTAAGGAATACAACCTTAACCATAGATCCTAGTGCCCAACATGGGCTCTGATACCAGATGCAATGCTCACCAGATCCATTATTACACATACATTGTCACAACCCCCTCACTTAGAATATTTGAAAAGTTTATTTGATTAATTTTTGGTAAGGTTGGAATTGATCATTTATTTATTTATAATAAATTAAAAATTAACTAATAAATCAAACAAACTCAAAATTGATAAATGCATTAAATCAAAATTTAATAAACTTGATTAAATATAATAGTAGACTAATATATATATAACTAATTTGACTAAGAAACTAAAAATGCACACACACACACACACACACACACACACACACACACACACACACACACACACACATATACTTTAAATTATAATAATAAATAGATGCAAATAATTAATTTTAGAATTTAAATAATAGATAAATACTTATTTTATATTTATTTTAATGCATATTATTTTATTTAAGCACATGGTGTATGATAAAGGGGAAGGCCAATACACTTGGCACAAAAGAAGAGGAAGTTTACAATATTTAATTATTTTGGAAGGAATAAGTTATTTTGAAAATGAAGTTTATAAAATTGGGGGTTTCTAATTTTTGATTAAAATTTTGATTTTGATCTTTTATATATAGTCATAAATTCTAATAAAAAAAATTAAAAAAATTAAATATTATTAATATAATTTAATGTTATAAATTTATAATATATTATATTTTAATTTTTAAAGATATAAATTTAAAAAGAAAAGAAAGAATAATAAATAAAAAAATTCGCATAATTGATTTACATGCTAACAATATGAACCGTGGAAATTATATATCTACAAAAATAATGTTTTAAATTTTAATTTCTTTTTTATATATGTTTGAGAGATTTAATAATTAGAATTATTGATAGATATAAAGTTCAGATTTTTATTTAATGGTTTTAAAATGGTGATTTGTAAAATTAAAATAATAATATTATATTTTGTAACATATATTTCAATTTTTAATATGTTATCTGATAATTAAAAATTAATCCGGAGCTATGAACCGGTGGGGCTTGAACCTTGATGGGTTTTAATCCTACCCGAGGATATTAAAATATTAAATAAATTATCAAATTTAAAAAGAAATTACAAAAATTAAAACCCTACCTCATAAAATAATGTTAGGTTTTCCTATTTTGAAGGCATAGTAAATTTAATTATTTCAATTGAATTTATTTACAAGAAACATATTATTTAAAATTGAACATGCAAAATAATTAGTATAATTTAATGGACTTTTTAATCAATTAATTCACTAAATTTTATAATTTAATTAGTTATGAAGATAGGAAAAAGGGTAATTAATATTTATATGTGGTTCATAAAAGAAACTTAGTTAATGAATTATTGGGTTGGAGAGTTTTGTTTAAGAAATATTTACTATAAATAAAAAAAATTATTGATTGAAAATAAAAGGTAAATATTATTGTAAGAGAAAAGCTATAAGATAAAAACCAATTTGAATATGGTTTTACTCATTTTTGCAACTCTAAAATTTTGCTTTTAAAAGACATAATAAAGTAGTATAATTAGAAATAGGACCTTCAAAAACGTAAGAACTATTTAGAATCTTTATATTTTGGTTTTAAACCTTTTCTTAAATCTAGTGAGTGGTTTGATTTTTGTATGAAAGTAATTACATTATCTTTGAACACACAAATAAATTTACTTGCAAACAATTGAAGATATTTTTAGTAATCACTTTCAAGTTAGAGAAACCTTCATTACTAACTAAACCTGCATACCTATATTTAAAAAAAATCTAAGTATGTCGAGAGATATCAAGCTTTGAAATATGCAATATTTATATATTCAATGATAAAGTGTGAGGTGCAAATAAAGTCAATGATACATGATTTTTTTACCTTAATTTTGGTTACATTTGAATTATTGATAATCAAAATGAGATACTTTTTAGAGATATGACAACATTTGTAAAATGTTATGCAAATTAAAAATTTGGAATGATTTATCAAAATGCTATTTTAAAAAGGAATTAAAATTAGTTGGTTAATCATTCATGCAGTAGTAATAATTGTCAAAACAACATCTATATTATATTATAAGCATTGAATTTAGTCATAGATACAATGTGTAAATAGTTTTTCAAAATTTGTAGGAAATTTTTACTTCGTTAACCATTTATGCACTAGTAATATCTCTTCATTTTCAATATCGTCAAGAAGAGCCTGAACTTTGGTTGATATGTTGGACTTCACAACATATAATGTAGGTATCTCATACTGTGCATGTAACAATTTGAATGATGGCATGACCTGGTGCACTGTGAATCTGATTGAATAATTCAACTTAAGAGTACAAAGCAACCATTCTTCAAGTGGTCTTGTGTGATAACTTATCTGTGAATGTCCCTTAAAAAAATCTCATGAACTTCATTCCGAGTTGTTTGGATAGGTTGTGCTTTTTAATTGTCATTGTTGGCCTAATAGTGACCTTCCAAATACATCCAACAAGGTAAAGATCTTGAAGCTCATGGTATTAAGAAATTGACCAATCGCATAAATTTATAACATCAATTTGTAGATTATAAAATTTTACATCTAAGTTCATTTTGACCTTGGAACCATAGAGGAAGTTAAAGCATAAAGCATAATTTTTAAATTTTCTTTGACTATTCTCTGGTCTATTTTTGTCTCAACCAAAAGCGAAAACTTAATTCCTCTATATGAAGGATGACATTGATTGTAATATGGTAGTGGTACTTTGTTAACCAATTGGACACCCATGCATGTGCATTACGTGACATCTTGCTCACCTACCTGGAAATTATTTTTAGCTTTTGAATCAATATTGAATAGTAGAAGATAAATATTTAAAACTTAAAGTCAATAAATGTTAAGGTGGGTTAATTAGATAAATTTATAGAAATTTTCTTAATTTGAACTAAATGTATGTAGTTAAATAGGAAACATAATATAGCAAAATATATGTAACATTTCTCTATATCATAACAAAAAAAAATGATGCAAGGTTAGATGAAGTATCTTCAGAAAATGCTACATATATAAGATTAATAGAAATCTAAGTTCAGAGTTTTCCCACTCAAAGATTTCTAGAGGAATTATCATTTAGTGATTCACATGATCATTCCTTCTTATCTAATTTCTAATGATTGTTTTTCTTTTATGTAGATTGACCATTATGGACACAATTTGCATTTCTATTGTGACGCATGGTTTGAAAATGACACAACACAAGGCTTTTTCTATTGGTATGTATATTGCACAGATGCATTCAATTTCGTTGTGGCTTTAAAAGTTGCTGCAATCACATATTCTTATTAGAAGACATCATTTTTCTATTGTTGGAAGCTTAATCAACACTACGTTGTTATAAAAGCTAGGAGGTCTTAAATTATACTTTTTTCTTCATTTGATATGCTAACTCAAAAAAGTGATGCAGACTTGATGTTGGAGATGGTAGGGATCTTAATCTTGACCATTGTTGAAGGGCGAAGTTGCAATAGAAATGCATAAAATATCTTTTCTCTGTTATGGAATGTTTTTCGCTGGATAATTTAATATTTTTCCATCATGTTAAGTCACAATTCTGAAATTGTATCCTTATTTTTCCTCTATGATCTCATTTGTTATTTTGCCTATGCAACACAACATGGCCACATTTTAACACATGCGAACACGACACAACTCCAATCATTTTTTTGACTTTTGACTCAAACAATGTATTATTTGATCGAAGGTAAGATAAATAAATTATAACATAAAAAAATAAGGAGAGTGATACTATAGTCTCACTAACTAATTAAATTTTTAACCATTAAGCTATCAAAGCTATATTATAATTAATATAATATAAGTGGACATAGTCTCACTAGAACTAACAATTGTAATTATATTTAAATTAATAAAATTAGTCATTCAAGTATTTATTGTTTTCCTAACAAATAAATCACTTATAATATAATAATAATAATACTGATTGTTATCTAATACTTGTAATAAAATTAAAAAATATGAAGAATGTGAAAACAACTGCGAAAAGTAGAAACTTTTTTGTGAAACCCCAGCGACATCTCTACGGGCAGGAGAGGTATCTTGGGAAATGGCAGAACAGTTTTTTTCCTCTGGTGGCCTAGGATTGTGTTACCCGCATGGAGAATTGTTCCAATGCCCTAATCCCAAAAGCTACAGGGGCTAATTTAACAACTCTAAAGCTCAATAAAATTAGCAGAAGGGCCCTTGGGGCATCGACTGACTGCTCCATAAAACATTTAGAAGGCCCCTTTGCTTCTCCGACAATGAATGTCTGTAAGCAATCTCTGAGATCGGTAGGGTCTCCTTGTAAAATTCAAGTAATCACTCTATCTAAGAAGAAGGAGGCCCTCCTCAATAACTCAAGGGTTACATTGTCATCTAGATGCCCTAATAAAAAAAGAGCTCCTCTCTTGCGGACAGAGACTCCCACTTGGAACCATGAAAATGTGGCTTCTGGAGCAAACAGAACCAGACTAGGGGTCAAAAAACCCTCCTCATTTATCTCAAATTTCTCCACCAGGAGAAGGGAGGATTTTTACCCTAAGCAACACCCTTTAATCATTCAAAAGTCATCTGGCTTCAATATAGATAATATTATGATTATAAGTGACAAACATACCGATGAATTATGGGAGTGTTACAAGGCTCGCGGGCTCTTTGGCAAATGGTTCAGTTATGGTGCTTCGATCTCTGAGATCCTGCAATGGCTAAAATCCTTCACAGGAAATCAGATAAGTATCACGAGCTTAGAGAACAATTTTTTATTTATCAATTGCAATACTGTGGATCTTAAAAACAATTTACTTAAAAATAATCATAGATATTTTAAGGGCTATTGCTTCAAATTTTTTAATTGGAAACCTAATTTCTCCCCTAACGACGTTGAGAAACTTAGGGTTCCAAAGTGGTTTCAATTTCCTAATATGCTAGTAGAATTAATCCATAGTCATGTCCTTAAAAAATTAGGAGATTTTCTAGGAGGTTTTGAGGGTTTGGAGGATAATTATCTGGAATCCTCTGATATTAAAATTCTAGCCAATACTGAGATAGGAAAATCAACATTTGATCCCATCAAAATTATCACAAACCATTCAATATATGAAATTAAACCTGAGATCCTCACGGAAGACTTCATTCCTAGGACTGTAATTCCCCCTTTTCAGGAGTCAAAGTTAATATGCCAAAAGGCAATGGAGGAGGTGGAGTTGAACATAAAATTCAACCCTACGGGCGGTTTTTTGTTTAACAAACTAGATCTTGGGGCTAAGGAATCAATAAAAACACATAGAAAAATAGAATGTAAAAGAAATGAAAACACACTTACTGAACCAATAGAGGAACATAGGAGGATAGCTACTGCAAATATACATAGTTTATTGCAGAATTCTATACCAGTAGCCGATATGGTTCCTATAAATTTCAGCGATGAAGGAGAAACTAATTGCTCCCTAATTTCTGAGACCAACCCCATTGATCAGGAGGCTTTACCAGCTCTAAAAAAGATCACATTGGAGGAAGATAAAACACTAAGCAACCTTGCTTCTATCACGGAAGATAGGGTTATAGGTCTAAAAATAAAGAAAAAAAAAAAAAAGAACAAAAAAGGCAAAGGGAAAAACAAAAAATGAAAGAACAAAAAAGAAAAAAATCATATCACAGACAACAACATTAAGGAAATGGGTGCGGATGCTAGTAGAGAACTAGAAGATAAGTGTATACTTGAGTATGTTGGCAACTTTGTCACAGATGACCTCATTGAGTTATTTATTGATGAGATAGCTGATGAGGAAGAACTTGCATTACAAAAAACACTGTTAGCCAGAGAGTTATGCAAACCCGACACTAAGGATTTGGACACTCCCCCCTTTGGTGTTGGGGCAAATGAAAAAATGGAATGCCTGGGGATCGCTAACACCATGGAGTACTGCTCTCCCACAAACTTTGCCGCTGACCTAAAAAAGTGGGGGAGGAAATCCATTTCTGAATTGCTCACCAGGGCTGGTAGTGCGGCGGGAAAGACTAAAATTACTAACCTTTTTGAGGTAGGGAAGGGGAAGTTCCTTCCCAATGAATTATGAAACTCCTTACGTGGAATGTTAGGGGCCTAAATGCTCCTAACAAGCAGTGTATCTTAAAATGATGCATTGCCAAATACAACCTAGAATTATTCTTAATACAGGAGACCAAACTAAATAACAGTGAATTAACAAACTTAAAGAAAAAAATAGGTATCAGAGAACTTGAGGGTCAATCTACCTTTGGAGCATCTGGTGGACTGGCCATCATATGGGACCCTAGGCAAGTTTCCTTCAAACTTATAAGGAAGAATCGGAATTGGATGTGTGGAAAGGTTTTAAGTAGCAAAAGTAACTTAAACTTCATTATAATTAATATTTATGGCCCCACCCAAACATAGGCAAAAAAACAAGTCTGGGATGAAATTGAGAATTTCCTTCTAAGCGATAATGAACAAACTTACCTAATTGGTGGGGATTTCAATGCAATTTTGGACCCCAGGTAAAAGTGGGGTGGCAACAACAAAATGACTCAGTCATGCTTAGATTTCAGGCACTGGACGCATAAATGTAATTTGGTGGAATTAAAAGCCAGGAATGAAGCCTTCACTTGGAATAATAGAAGACAAGGCTTCTGCAACATTGCAGAAAAACTTGATCATTTCTTCTTGTGTGGAAATCTGACACAGTCTTCTGAAACCTCTGTCCTCCCGCTCTCTAGATCGGATCATTTCCCAGTCCAATTAATAATAACAGAAGCACTTAAACTGACAAAAACTCCCTTTCACTTTGAAAAGATGTGGCTCAGAGATGAAAATCTATTACAACTTATTGAAGAATGGTGGAATGAAACTAAAGTCATAGGTTCCAAAACCTTTAAAGTAGTAACCAAACTTAAAAATATTAAGCAACAATTAACAACTTGGAACAAAGAACACTTTGGTAATATCTTTACACAAAAAATAGAGATTGAGAAGGAGTTGGAGATTATCAATGAAGAGGTGATCAAGTATGGGATGGATAACATCTTATATCAAAAGGAAAAAATCAATTTGGCTCGGTATGAAGAAATCTTAGCCCGTGAAGAAATTTATTGGAAACAGAAATCTAGAGATCACTGGCTTGAGGCTGGTGATAGAAATACAAGTTTCTTTCATAACATCACAAAACAACGTAGAACTATAAATAGAATCAACAAGATCAAATTGGTATCAGGGGACTTTACTGAAAATCCTGAGCTAATTGCTAGAGCAGCGGTGGAGTATTTTGAGACTATCCTTAACAATAGGGAGGGCTCCAAATGGACTAAGGAGAGTGACTTTTTAAAAAACATCCCAAAATTAATATCAAAAGAACACAACCTAATTCTTAACAAAAAACTAACTGTGGAAGAAGTAGAATCAGCCTTATTCCAAATGGGACCAGATAAGGCTCCTGGTCCTGACGGGTTCCCCGCTCACTTTTTTCAAAAATGTTGGGGCTTCATGGGCATGGAAATTACTGAGGCCTTAGAAGGGATGAGAAATTTAGGGAAAATTCTCAAAGAACTTAACAATACATTCATAGCCTTAATCCTAAAGAAGGAGATTGTGGATAGTTTTGAGGACTATCGCCCAATAGCCTTATGTAACACTCTCTATAAATTACTCACAAAAACAATGGCAAATAGATTACTCACCCTCCTCCCCACAATAATTAGTGAAGAAAAAACAGGTTTTGTGCCTAATAGATCCATTTATGATGGTATAATCATTGCTTAGGAGGCTATCCATACAATACAAAACAATAAGGTACCAAGTATGCCGATTAAATTGGATATTAAAAAAGCATATGATAAAGTAGTTTGGCACTTTCTCTGCAAATGTCTGGAGTCTTTTGGGTTTAATAAGCAATGGATTAATTTGGTCTTTGAATGTATTGCTACACCCAGGGTTTCAATCCTAGTCAATGGGGCCTCAGAAGGATTCTTGGAAATTTCTAGAGGCCTCAGACAAGGGGATCCCCTCTCCCCCTTTCTCTTCATTATAATGGCTGAATCACTAGGGAGAATGATCAATGGGGCCAGAGAAAAGGCTCAACTAACTGGTATTAAGATCACCTCTAACATGGAGCCTATTACCCATCAACAATTTGTTGATGACACCATGTTGTTTAGGTTGAGCTGCCCTTTTGAGGCAAAAACAATCAAAAAAATCTTGAATAGCTACACCAACATCTTTGGTCAATAAATTAACACTTTGAAGTCTAATATAACCTTCTTTAACACAAATAAAGAACTACAAATGAGAATTCTTAAAATCCTTCAATATAAAGCAGGAGAATTGCCATGCAAATACTTGGGACTCCCCATAGACAAAGGTACTAGATCTTCCAATCTCTAGAATCAAGTTGTCTCCAAAATTACAAACAGAATTTCCTCATGGAAAGGTAAATGGCTTTCCTTTGCGGGGAAGGCCACTATGATCAAGGTGGTCCTCTCGGCTATGCCTATTTACCAACTCTCATGCATGGATCTCCCTGCATCCAAGAGGAAGGAAATCACAAAACACAAGAAATTTTTTCTGGCAAGGCTCTGAAGACAAATTTAGACTTCCATTGATCGCTTGGGATAGGATATGCTTACCTAAGGAGATGGGAGGCTTGGGAATCAAAGACCTTTTCATCCAGAGCAAAGCGTTGGGGGCCAAGTTAGTATGGCGTATGTATTCTAACCCCAATGCTAAATGGGCACGCACCCTATTTAACAAATATCTGCATAACCTAGATCCTATATGCATCTTCAGGATTGCTCAACCCTCTAAGGGCTCTAGAATCTGGAACTTTATGCTAGATTGTAGAAGCATCATAACATACAAGCTAACTTGGTGTATTGGCAATGGGTAGGATGCCCTTTTTTGGAGAGACTCCTGGGGAGCCTATTCCCCCCTCAACACTCTTCATAATTTCAATACAATCATACCCACCCTTGAAGGACTCTGGGGCATTCATGTAAAAGATTATATGGAAGAATTTAGCATTGGACGTCTAAAAAAATGGCGATGGAAATCAATGGATCATCTTAACATTCTAGCCCAAGAGCGATCCCTCCTGTCTAAGATCCTTGCCTCAAGAAATGTTGCCCTATCTCCTGATACAGACAAATTGATTTGGGATGGCTCCAAAAAGGGAAGGTATGAAACAAAGGAGGGTTACAAGCATATGCTAAATAAAAATCATAATCCCCATTCCAATCTACCCTTAACCCTGTGTTGGGATAAAAGGTGCCTTCCGAAAGCAGGTTTGTTTGCATGGTTGGCTATTCAAAACCGAATCCTCACCGCTGACACCTTTAGAAAACTTGGATATGAAGGACCGAGCAGGTGTCCTTTATGTGAAAAGGAAGAAGAAAATTCCAATCACCTCCTAGTAACCTGCGATTATGCTCATAATTGCTGGGGTTGGTTAAGAAATCAGCTGATATGGTATTCCCCTATTCCTAATAATATTTTTTATCTATTCCACACCTGGCCAATCTGGAACATAGGATGCATGTTTGAGACTTTATGGAACATTGCCCCATCCATCATGATCTAGGAAATCTAGAAGGAAAGAAACAGGAGGATCTTTAAAGACAGTAAAATGCAGTGGTATCAATTGACCAATAAAATTGAAGCCACCATAGTTGAAATAATAAATAACCAAACCCTAAATTATCAGAGAGATGTCAACATGACCTACTGGGATGAAAAAATGAACCTAAGATGGAAAGGTCTAAAGATTCCTCCCTTCATTGGTAAAGGCCCCCATCAAACTGGTTGTTATGTCAGGATTGTAAGTGGACCCCTCCTAATAGCGAATGGTTTAAATTAAACTTTGATGGTGCCTCAAGGGGTAACCCTAGGAGAGCGGGTCTGGGTTGCAACCTCCATGATTCTAATGGGGACAAGGTGGCCTTTATGGCTCTACCCTGTGGCATATGTACTAATAATGTAGCAGAAATGCAAGCACTTGCTGTAGGAATAAATTTAGGCATTATACTTAATATTAAGAGGATTGTCATTGAAGGAGATTCGGCCATTATCATCAATGCCCTTAGAAAAGGGGCTATGCTTGACTGGAAGCTTAATGCCTCCCTGGCAAAAATATTGACAAACATAAAAACATATGATAGGGTCATCTTTAATCATATATATAGGGAAGGCAACAAAAGAGCTGACTCCCTCGCTAACATGGGAGCTGATGGTAAGACAATATTTCATGTAGCTCCCAGCATTAACCCTTAAAAATTATTACAACTAATCATTAATAGCCTCCATTCTACATGTTGGATGTCATATAAAAGGCTCTTACTCAAAAATTAGTAGGAGTCTTGTTCTAACTCCTCTGATTATAAGTATCTATGGCTCCATAGGAACAGTCTAACTTTCTTAACAACTTTATCAAAACCTTCTCAATCTCTGAAACCTCTAGTTAAATTATCAGACAAGTCAACATACACATGTATCAATCTATGTATATATATACAGATCCAGATTTATATATAAACACAAATATATATAGACATATTCTTAAAATCATATATACTCATATTTATATATAAACATCATCTAACTCATGCATATATACATATCTATATTTATATACATATATAAAAACATTTATATATATTTTAATTATACAAATTTATTTATAAACATATATTTTTAAAATTATTCATACAATACAGACAATATATATATCTGTATGTATATATATGGGGAGGGATATATATATATATATATATATAATCTATTCATAAAGAAGTATATTTTACATAAATATTAATCTGGATATCCAAATTTAAGAGTTATCCCTCATGGCAATTATTTGAAACTAATATTAAGATTTTAGACACTCGTATACTTATTCTTATAATCTTCAGATACTTACATAAATATAAATAGATATTTTATATTCATATATATTTAAAAAACTCATAGCACTAGATTTAGATATATATATATTTGATCTCATTTATTCATTTTTAACTCGTAATCAAAATCTTTAATTAGTAAACTTTTTCATGTTTAAAATTTACTCTATCTCAACCAAAAACAACTTTAGAACTTTTCACTTTTAACTTGATTTAATTAAATTCTCATCAAGATTAAGGATTAGCATTTAATCATGAGTACCATGCCTAGAGGCCTATACGTCCTTTAACTCATATATAAGAGGACGATCATTAATTTAGCGGCTGGTGATACTCATATTATGGAGTAATTAACCCACAGTGAGGAGTACTTGAACATTATAGCTGGCAGGATCCCCACGAAATCTTGATAATAATGATTGTCATGGCTTCGGTGTGAGGCGTACTTGCTTGCTCTTCTGCCAAAATTAATTTGGGCTCCTCGACATGATTTTACCACATATGGCACATCATTCAAGTATATGTGATATTTTGTATCCAATGAGATCCATCCACAGTGGTTTTGGCGTGCATGTTTTTAGAAAGAATGAGCAAACTTTGCTCTTTTACATCATGAACACATTCGGCCACTAACTAAAGCTTCAGATTAAATAGAAGGTGCTCTATAATAACATAGACTCCCAGAAGTGAGGAAAATCAGATAATGGATACCCTGATTAAACTTTGCAGTTCAAAAAGGCAAATGGATTTTGAAGGAGCCATCACTAGAGATCGCCTCGAAGCAGCAATAGTTCTGTGAAGCTAGGTCCCCATACCTTAGTGATTGATGCGGTTGAGAACATCCTGGGCCTGGACTTTCTTACAAATTCAGACAGAACCAAGGCCAACACGGATGTGGCCGCTATGTTTCTTGTTGTGACTGTGAGCTCCACCAAAAATCATGAGGAAACTAGTGCTCTGTGTAACGAGGTCTTCACTGCCTCTACTTGGGTGATCTTGAGCGGGTTTTAGTCAATATTGACAACGAGGGGACTATCCCTTGGCCACGAAATTATTATATTCTCATTCAAAATAATAGGTCGGTTCCTCGTCTCCCTATCATCTCGACGGATGGTGTGCCTGTCTCCAAGGAAAGGCTTGAGGTAATCAACAAAAATGTCAACTTTTTGCTCTTCTTATTTCATGTGAGACACCCTCCAAAACCCACTTGGTTTGAGGACTTCCTCAAAGCCGAGGGTCTGGTTCTAGAGGATGAGAATGCTTCTTCCTCGTCTTCTAGGTCGAAATGATTTGGCTTGGCTTTCTGGGAAGTGCTTGGGTCCATTTTTTAAAATTAGACAAAGTTATTTTGCATGAGATATTATTGTAACTAAAGACTTGGATTGTAGTAGATTACTGTTTCTAAGTAAAACAGGGTTTATTTTGCAGTTAACAGAGACCAGGGCATAGATAACAAGTAACATCGAATCTTAAAAAACAAACTAAAGTAACATATAGGACACTAAATTAGTATGATATTATCCTAAAAATTACTGAGACTTTATAGGTATGAAGGAATATATATTATATAGACATATATTAGCATTTTGTTATGAATACCCAACAATTTGAATAGATACTCTAGATATTTACAAGCATTTGGATGCATGCATCTATTGGTATTTATTCACATTTGTAGTGATCATATCAGAATGAGTAATTTTGATTTATTTTGAATAGTAAATAATGACTGTAGCACTCAAATGCCACCTGCTGAAGTTATCTATTTTTGGACATCCCCCTGTCATAGCTTAAGACGGTGGATTATAGGTGGCTAACATGCAAATTTGAATATCCATTTATTTCGTCACCTTCTTTGCTATAAATTTGCTGGGCTGGGAGGGTCGGTATGACTGAATCTCCTTTACCAACTCTTGTTGTTGTAGCCTAGATCTTATCCTTTATTAAGGACAACATCCAGGAGCATAAACAAGAGTTGGTAGACTGAAGGTTATTTGGTTGGTTAGGTCACTGGTCAATCTTGTTCCAGCCTAATTGTAATCAGAATCTCAATTCTATTTCTTAAATTTCTTTATTTTATGATCTGAAAAGATTGGTTTTCACAGGAAATTGCATGATGGTAAGAGTCTAACTTTACAGATGAATTTTCATATGATATAAATGTTTGGATAACACTAACAAATCTGCCAAGTATTTGAGATATAACAATGCAGGCCAAACAGGTTATCTCAGGCAATTAAGGAGAGACTATAAATAACCAAAGAACAACTTCTGAGCCAAACCGCTGGAAGCTGAGGAAATGATTAATTGATTATTGAAAACAATACTTTTGGGCTTGTAAGGGAAGGGAAAATAAAAATACCCCCCACCTGATCA
Organism: Cryptomeria japonica; assembly: GCF_030272615.1. Lineage (NCBI taxonomy): Eukaryota > Viridiplantae > Streptophyta > Pinopsida > Cupressales > Cupressaceae > Cryptomeria > Cryptomeria japonica. The sequence goes on from NC_081414.1 coordinate 494,146,531, forward strand.
CCCTGGCCCGAGGTGATGATGTATTAATTCTGAAACTATTATAAATGATTTGTTGGACTTTGGTCCCGGGCAAGGTCGGAGGTTTTCTCGCCTCCACTCTTTCCTACCGGCGCCTGCATGAGTGGAGTATTGTATAATTTCAAAAATGATTAATAAAATTCTTGGCCTCGGCCTCTTATCGATCAAAAAAAATAATAATAATACTGATTAAATAATAATAATAATAATAAATCACTATCTCTTTCTGAAAATCTATATAATAATTTAATACAAATATAATTAACATAAAAGATATATCTTCACAAAATCAATTAAAAGCAAGTAATGGATTTATAATATGAAAAAAAAAAAATTTATATTGAAATAGAATTCTTATCTATAAGATGCTCAAATTGTGGAGCAATTTTATTGGTACAACTCATTTAATTAGTTCAATATGATTATTATGCCATAAGATAATCACTTTCTTATTTCAAGAAATAAGTAGAGCCATAAAGCATACTAAAGCTCCCCTAAAATATTAAATTTATTTTAAAAGAAGAGTACTCCAACCATGTTTAACCATTTATTAATTTGAATTAACTAAACGATTATATTTCAATTAAAATAATTTTTAAAAGCATACATTTCTTTATAATTTAATATCCACACTAATTTAATTAATAATTAATAATGAAAAACATTATTTAGTTCACAAAATTAACAAACATAATTTCAATAACTGCTTTAGTATTAGTTAATATTAAAATAATAAGGACAATAAAGTTGTAGGTATTGTTTAAATACCTAATAATTATTTCCCTTCATAATAATTGACCTTTTTTCAAACATCTCATTATCAAAATAAACAAGTGCCACGTAGTGGCGAGTACTTGCCGTCATAGTATTGTAATAAAAATATTTATTCTAAATTTTAATTATTATAATTTTGAATTGTTATTTTGAATCATTGTTATTTTAAAATTATATTAGAATAATTATGTTTATGTAATATTAACTACAACTGATTTGGGGATTCCTTTCTTTATGGGATCTAATAAGTCTTCTTTTTGGAATTCGGTTATTGAGAGACTTAAATCTCGTATTTCTACTTGGAAGGCTAGGTGGTTGTCTCTTTCAGGTAGGATACTTCTCATTAAAACGGTCCTATCTGCCATTCCTAATTACTATATCTCAGTTCTTCAAGCTCCCAGATCAGTCATCTCCCAAATTGAAAAGATTATTCAATCTTTTCTTTGGAAAAATAATATGATAGAAGATAAAAAGATTCCACTAATTTCTTTGACCAAGATGTCTCTTTCCAAGCAAGTTGGTGGTGTTGGGATTCAGGACTTATCTAAAAGAAATAGGGCTTTTGGGGGCAAACTAGTTTGGTCTATGTATACTAAGCCCCAATCTTTGTGGTGCCAAATTATGTAGGCAATGTATTTGGATTCCTAGAATCCTATTAGGATCTTCACAATTTTTAATCCTCCATAGGGGTCTGCTATTTGGAACTTTATGATCTCATGTAGGGAAGTGGTCTCTAATTTTCTCTCCTGGCAGGTCCATTCGGGGGAGGATATTCTTTTCTGGAAAGACTCTTGGAATTGGCTTTCCCCCTCTTTCGCAGCATGATACTCTTACTTATGTTTCAGTTGTTCTTTCTCAATCATGGGGAGTTAGATTGGTTGATTATGTAGATAGTGTTGATCTATTTTCTCACAAGGTCTCATGGAAGGATCCCTCTACTCTTCCATTATCCTTGCAAGAAATTCAAAATTTTAAATCTATTTTGCAAGACTAAGTGGCTTTCCTCTCTAACATCAAAGATCAACTTATTTGGTGCCCTTCTAGATCAGGAAACTAATATGTTAAAGAAGGATATTTTGTTGTTCAACAAATGGCCAATCAAAATGCTCCTCATCATGCCTTTTTGTTCTGTTGGAATAATTCAGTATTACCTAAAGCTCGTGTTTTTTCCTAGCCCGCGTTGCAAAATAGAATTTTGACTAGTGATCGTTTAGTCAAATTTAATATTGCAGCCTCCTTTTCTTGTGTCTCATGTGGTAAAGCTCTTGAAGATGTCAATCATCTTTTTCTTCATTGTGAGTTTGCAAGTAGTTGTTGGCATTTTGTCCTCCAAAAGTTATCTCTTTCATTCCCTTTGCCTTTATCTTTATGGGACATGTTTCAGTCTTGGCCAGTTTCGTATTCATCTTCTCTATTTGCTTGTTTGTGGCTTATAATTCCCTCTTCAGTCATATGGGCCATTTGGTGGGAAAGAAACAAGCGCATTTTTAGATGTGACTCATCAAATTTATCTATTTTTCTTGGGATTTTAGAAAGAAGTATTATTGAGCAAGTTAATGCTCATGTTCAGAAATATTTTAATATGAATTCAAAGTTCTCTTCCTAGGACAATTTTATGATTTCTTCTTGGAAAAGTATCATTATTCTTGTATCACCCGCCTTTCCAAGGATTCGAAAAACACTTGTAGATAGAAATTCCATAAAATGGCATCCTCCTAATGCCCCTTTTTGTAAATTGAATTTTGATGGATCCTCTCATGGAAATCCTGGTGATTTAGGAATAGGGATAGTTTTTCATGATCATTTGGGTTCTTTATTAGCATTAAAAGCTATGCCAATTTCTTCTGGCACAAATAATATGGCCAAGGCTTGTGCTCTTTTAGAAGGTCTTGTTATGGCTAAGGATTTGAATTTCAAATACCTTCATATTGAAGGTGATTCGGCTATTGGCATTAATGCTTGCAAGGCAAGAAAAGCTGATAATTGGCATTTCCGGTGTATTCATCTTCTCTATTTGCTCTTTTGTGGCTTATAATTCCCTCTTCAATCATATGGGCCATTTGGTGGGAAAGAAACAAGCACATTTTTAGATGTGACTCATCAAATTTATCTGTTGTTCTTGGGATTTTGGAAAGAAGTATTATTGAGCAAGTTAATGCTCATGTTCAGAAATATTTTAATATGAATTCAGAGTTCTCTTCCAGGGACAATTTTATGATTTCTTCTTGGAAAAGTATCATTATTCTTGTATCACCCGCCTTTCCAAGGATTCGGAAAACACCTGTAGACAAAAATTCCATAAAATGGCATCCTCCTAATGCCCCTTTTTGTAAATTGAATTTTGATGGATCCTCTCGTGGAAATCCTGGTGATTCAGGAATAGGGATAGTTTTTCGTGATCATTTGGGTTCTTTATTAGCATGAAAAGCTATGCCAATTTATTCTGGCACAAATAATATGGTCGAGGCTTGTTCTTTATTAGAAGGTCTTGTTATGGCTAAGGATTTGAATTTCAAATACCTTCATATTGAAGGTGATTCGGCTATTGGCATTAATGCTTGCAAGGCAAGAAACGATGATAATTGGCATTTTCGGTATATTCTTGAACAAATATGGACTCTTCTTGATATGTTTGAGCACCTCATCATCTCACATGTTTATCGTGAAGGTAATGCATTGGCTGATTGCCTCGCTAATATGGGTTGTGACAAAACTTTTATTCATTCCTCTCGATTGGGGTGTGATTTGATGAGCTTACCAAACCTATTAAGTATAGCATGTAGAGAGTCGAGTATTTAATCTTTCTTATTATATGATTGCTCATTTATACAAGTTGATATTCTCTTCTCTTGGTGAGGTATTCCATTTCATAATTCCATTTGGTTTTGATTGAGGTACTTTGCTTTACTTGATCATCACTTGGCATTCATTAATGATGAGTTGGTTGTTATTGATGTTGTTCATGTGTTTGGTACTCTCTTCTGGTGCGAAATGTGGAGATATTTATTTTCACATTGGGAATCCGTCCTTCATATGCCATTTAAAGTTTGGCATGGCGTTGTTTTCATGATTATCTTTGTATGCCACTTCTTTTGGTTTGTCAGATTTTTTATGATATATCTCCTCTTTCTTTTCATTTACGACATAAAAATTTTGGGCTTCATTTCTCTCTAGCATTCCCACATTCACCTGTTCTCCTTTGGCATTTGTCTATAATGGTGGACCACAGATCTCATGTCATTGGTGTCAATCATGTTTTGGACCCTTGTGTTTCTTGTAAATTCTCTGCGTTCTATAGTATATATATATTTTGATTGCAAGTGTTTTTGGGTTGCAGGAGTTCTTTGTTGCAGGGCCTTCAAGATATCCCATGAAGATGGATCTGTCCTTCAATGCTGGTTTAGTCCTCTTTCTTTTTGGAGCTCTCTTCTTCATTCGTTGGGCAACCTATGTTATTTCTTTATCATGTCCTTATTTTGTAAATAAGCTTGCATGCTCCTATTTTGTAAAATGAGCTTGCATGCTCCTATTTGTAATGAGCCTACATGCTCCTTTGCTGATCTCTATTTTGTAACTAGCTCTGGCTAGAGGATTGTTCACTACTTCTCTTCTATAGTCATGTTGATGAGCAATGCCCATAGTTTTTCTTGCTGGTTCTTTTCTCTGGGAGCTTAGTTTGAACCAATTTTTAAATATATTGTAAAAATTATATATTATTAATAAAATATATCAAGTGGCATTGCCACCTTGCCAAAAATAAATAAAAAATATTAACTACAACTCTTATTTTAATAAAATAATATAAACTAGCAATTGCACTTTGGTGTGTAATGGGTATGCTAAAGAGGTGTGGAAGGTCAATTGGCGTGTAGTTCATGAGGTCAATTTGTGGCCATGATGTTGTTTGTGCAACAAAGGACCTAATTGAGAGATGATAGCTTAAAATCAACTATGCATCCACTTACAAAGACTCAATCATAACTGAAGTGAAACCTTTGAATTGAGAACATAATCAAGTTTTATTAGCAACAAGCTCATGTTATGTTTGCAATGGGTGAGCATGAGAGGGAGGTTGAGATAGGGCTAGAAAGAGGTATATATAGAGGATTAAGAGTGAGAGAGAGATGGGTAAAGATTTAGATATAGAGATAGAAAAGAAGATGAAGATATTGATGGAGTCGAAGATAGAGCTAGAGAATGGAGAGAGGAAAATGGAGAGAAGGTGAGAGATATGAGAGAGATAGAGAGAGGGGGGAGGAATATATAAATATGGAAGAGGAAAAAAAATAGTTGGAGAGAGATGAAGATATAGAAAGATAAAGATAGAGATAGGAAGTGATATATAGATAGAGGGAGAAACATAGTGGTAGAGAGAGATAGAGGGATATGTAGTACCCCTACCCTGTTCAAACCCTTTTTGACCTCGTTGACCAAAGTTGGCTTTTCAATGGCTTACATGGATAGTTGATTTATTGTGATTGTGATGTGTTATTCTGGTATTCCGCTTTGAAGTGTAATGTGTGAATATGATTGTGCATTACTTCACATTGAGGAATAGATATTGAATATATGTTATTGCTTATTGATGAGTAGTTGTAAACTTGGCTTTTGCATTGTATTTTATAATTGATGAAATTTCAAGTTTATATATGTTTTACTAACGATGGACTAACACATTTGATTCATGTGCGAGTTGATTTATCTGTATGTTGTCATGTTGTGTGAAAGTGTATGGGATGAGGAGATGATTTTCCATCACTCATTTCGGTGAGACACAGAACGTCGTGATTGTCCTTCACCGGTGTGTTTACCATGTTTGTATATATATGTATGCATAGTTCGGTGATGCAGGAAATTGCAAGTACAAGGTATCACCTCCACCTGGCTCCATAGGTCTTAGCGTACCTAATTAACCTAATGGAGGTAGAGGAGGTAGTTCTAAGGCCCTAATGTTAACCCTAGCCTTGCTCGTTGTGAGCATCATCAATCTTTTGTCTACCCTGTCGGTTCACCAAGTAGGTCACTTTTCCAGTGTCGGTATGTGGGACATGTCCTTATCTTGTTTAAGTTGAGTTTTGCATGCTATGCATTCTGTTGGGTCTCAAATCAACAGATTGGATGGGTTCTAAGGCAATGCCAACTCCTATGATCAAACCCTCCAATTGACTTGGCCAACTTATAGAGTGAACCTATTAGTTACTAACTCTCTCTCTTTAGGCTCTGCAGGACCTAGGCGGGTATACCTATTCACTGAATGTCTCCAATAAACAGTGCTTTTTATAGCAGATATGTTATCCTATTCTGATATCTCCTGATCTTGAAATGGCATGAATTCCTTGAATGGAGATATTGCAGACGAGTTCAAGGTTGTTATTTCGCTTTGTGTTTCTTGATTACTCCTGTAGCTATCAAAATAACTAATTGTGAAAATAAACGATGAGTATGACTTGAGATTTAAGCCAGTGCCTTCTTTATTGCATGGGTTACAGAGTCATTACAATTTTCTTCAGGGCTTATAGTGCGAATCTGTGAGACAGTTTTTTAACTCATCCCTTATGAACCTGTCAGTTACTATTTCTTTCAAAACCAAATGAATGCTTACATTATGTGCTGATTGAGTGAATTTAACCCTACCCTTAAGGGACCAGTCAATTAAGCTTTGCAGGGAACAATTACAATCCGCAAGCAAAACTTTTGTTACAACATTATAACATAAAGCATAGATTTGATCTTAAGAATATGAATAACCCTATCTTTATCAGATAATATCACAGATGATTGCCAAAAGAAAATGAAATAATCCACAACGCATATGCAGGGAAACAATTGATCAAGATTTGTATTCCATTGAAGTTCATACACGAAGACTTACAGGCTGTTGTTCTTTCGCTCATAATCCTATCTAATAATGTCTCTCCCTTACATTACAAAAACATTCTCATATATATATGAGGACGCAAGCTTTTCATGAAGAGACACGTCTTTTCAAAATATTAGTCATCAACTCGAGTGTTTCTAAACTTAAGCAAAAAGAGATTCAAAAGTCCCAAATGATGAATGTAATCATCATCTTTGAATGTTTTGATTCGAAGTGTTTGCTTTTTTAATTCATCCCCTAACGTCAGGTACTTGAATATCATCTGGTTGACGGTAGGGGCCATATCCTTACTCCGATCAATTTCTGACAAGGCCCAATCCTTGACGCTGACAAGCTCCTTTCGCAAATCCTCCAAGGTTATTACCTCTCCTTCCTTGTAGACAGAGGGCATTCCAACGGGTCTTTCATCATCTAATTCTTTTAGATCTCTTCTCAGCATATCTTCGAATTTGACATGACTATCCATATACGCGTTACCCTCAGCCTTTTCTTCTGGCGTCATGGAATCGCCATTGCTTAGCACCCCCTGCAATCGTGCTCTTAACCGCTCATGCTCTGTTAGCGCCTTCATGGTTCCATTGTAAACTGTCCAATATGGTTCGACCTGTAAGAGCATGGTGTTAAACCGATGTCCTATGATGTCATTGACCAATTTGTCCATTTTTTGCTGGATATTGTCTGCGCGTTTATTGGCCTTCTCCGCCTGATATTTCCAGTACAGGGCATCAGAGACGTCATCCAAGCTGCGTCCTGCAGGGTATGAGGTGTATTCGCTGATAGGAGTCCCCGTTTCTAATTGCAATACCTTTGCTTGCAGCTTCTGGTTTTCCTCCTTGGACTTTTCATATAATCCCTTGTATGTAATGTTTTCTCTGACCAGAAACTCTGTCTGGTCCAAGTTCAATCTTGCAACATCCAGATTGAGCTTCGCAGTGACCCTAGGGTCGGTCTTTCCAACCTGATGAACCATGAGGTGCCCAAAGGTTTCTTCTATATCCACAATGATTGGCCTCTTCCCTTTTGGATATAGTGCCCACTGTAGGAGAGCCTTCTTGTCTGGATCATATCCAGAGCCTAGGAACAGTTTATCTACCTCCTGGGGCAATACCTGCTGATTCAAATCTTGCTTCTTCAAAAAACCATCAAATAAGAGTGCTGAATTGATATCCCAACCAGAGAAGATGATCACACCGGCCTCTTTTAATAGTTTCCTCCCCTTTTCAGGAGTCATATCTTTCATGAGGACATCAATTTCATCCTGTAATCTCTTCATCTGTTCTTCCTCTGGTTTTCCAGCCATGCTTCGTTTGACATGAGCCCCTTTGTATTGATATAGAAATGAGAGAAATTCCCTAGAGGAGGCGAATCCATCATCAGCAATAAAGTCCTCATGCTCAGTCATCCTTATGTCAACAACATCTTTGATGTTGATTTCTCCTGTGTCCATGTTCATTTCTGTTTCGAAACCTGGAGGATAATCCTCTCGAGGAGAATCAGGTGGGATACTACTGGCGGTTGATTTTGGTGACATGTGAGCTAGGGGCTGACTGTCTCTTTCAGTATTAATGAAGCGAAGGAATTGTGAAGGAACTCTGTGCATAATTTCAGCCTCATGTTGAAGTAGCCTTTTAGCCACCTCCAGAGGATCTTGGATATTTCCAATTAGGTCTCCGTCTATCATTCCCCTTGCCCTTTTCCATTTGTAGGCCTCCCAGACTAATTCACTCTTTCCTTTCAAAACTTTGGCCTCCTCTCGCTCAAGGTTCTTAATTAAGTCGTCTGGCATTTTGGCCATATGTATCCCAGCTTTGAGTTTCTGTGAGGCTCTGGCAGTTTTTATATATCCTTCGGGATCAAAATTCTCCCTAGGCTCACCCAGAGTCATGCCATAGTAATTTAATTTATTCTGTAATAAATGATAACTCTTTGAACTTTTGATAATGAAATCAGAGAAAACTAATAGACCTGGAACAATAGATTGTTTACCAAAATCAGTTAAATGTTTAGCACTGGCAATAGACAATTGCCTTATAATCTCCAAGCTAGCCACTCTGTCTGGCACCGTAATTGGAAGCATGTGTGGTTGCCCTTCATATCCAAATACCCTTATCTCCGTGTGATTATCATGGCAATACCAATCACCCCAATTGTGTTCAATCTGTGATTCTGGAGAGAAATCCTTTGGCCTGAGGAACTTCTTAATTTCAGGGGACAAAGTATAATCCCTGCGTTGTCCAAAAGCTGCACTGAGAGGTTTCACAAAGTATTCTTGAAAATGCCAATATTGGTTGTTTATAAACCTCTGGTCCCATGCTGATACCCACAGCTGAACCGGCTTCTTTAGACCATTCTTATCATAAGACCTGATGCTGAACTCATCTGGCCAGAAGTTAATTTCTTGTCCACAATAAAGAAGAATATGCATTAACATGGAGTATAATGAAAAGTGAACATTCACAAGGTCTCCTTTCATCTTTTCCAGCCCATGATTCAAGGTATCCGCAACATAAGTAGCAAAATCAAATGACCTAGGGTCTTTTGATTGAATATCAGCACACAGAACCATAATCCCAACATCCATGAGTGGATGAGCCTCTATGCCTAGTACTTGGGCTGCAGTGTAATATGTATATTTGAAATATGGATGGAAGTGGTTGACATCAAATGGCACTTTGTCACTTTTGCCAAACTGAACAAATGACCCACCCACTTTTGGCCTATGAACAGGTAGCCTCCAAGTCCTGTAGATATTCTCCAAACTAAAGAATTCCTGTGAGAGTTTCTTCATATCAATGCTTTCCTCGACTTCCCAGTCTAGATCAAAGACCATATCAATAGTCTGCTTGTTGATTACTACTAATGTATTCCCTCTGTAATCACATATGGTTTTAGTTCTCGGGTTGTAGCAATTTACCAGAGCTTTCATTAATTCTACGTCTACAAATACATTCGGAACTGCTAACTTGCCTAAGTTCCTCTTCCACAGATTACTAATGGGTTCGGGTGCATCCCTTCTTTTGTAACCAAACAAAAATAACTCATGCCCTCGTATCTCAGTCCAGATGTCTCCTAGATTTTCAAATTTATCCTCTAATCCTTCTTCTTCACTTTTAATCTTTTTGGACCTTACACTAGACGATGGACACTGGTCTAATAAGTCCTGAGTCAAAGCTCTCCCTTCTTTCTTCTGTCTCTTGGGCTTCTCTTCAGGGTTTAACTCTTTTCCTTTCCTACTCTTTTTAGAAGAAGAAGACGAAGGTTCCATAGTTACAGCAAATAAGAGAGACAATACTTACTTGGTAAAATGCTCAACTCTTCTGGTTATCGTTTGCAAATCTCTGCAAGTTCTTCACAGCCTTCAATCTCTTGGCATCGATTTGATTCTTACGAAAATTCACTCAGCTTAACTGTAATTGAATGGGCAACTTGCGTATAGTTAATGTTCTGGATCTGTAACGGCTACTCAAGTGTTTTAAATTTAATTGCAGATGTGACACTTTTCAACTGGGCTTTTAATTCCTTCGCGGGAAGTACAGTCCGCTCAAAGTGCGCGCGTTTCGAATTATCGATGAAACCCTTGCCTTCGGCCGAGTGTTCGAATCTTCCATCGAAAGCTTACTTTCTTCGATAATACTGTTTCGGTGAAAAACTTACGTCGAGAAGCCGCTTTTAAGACTCATCGAAATTACTTTTTCATCGATGGTCTCCCTTTTCGACAAATTGCTCGTGAGTTTCATCGATGCCATACTTTCGATGAGTTTCTTTCTTCGATGAAGGCTTATGAGTGTTCATCGATATCCCCCTTTTCATCGATATCCCTTTTTATCGATGAAACAGCCTTTCTTTTGTTCGACACCACGTTCATCGATGAGACTTGCTTTTCGATGAATGCCTCTTGAGTTTCCTCGGTAACGATGTTTCTTCGAAATCACCTTTTGTCTTTTTGCTTTTATCCTTTTCGATGAAACATGGGGTATCGATGAGCGGTTTCTTGCGTTCATCGAAGGTAACTTCTTACCGAAACACCTTTGCTTAGCGCTTTATATGCCCTGTGTCGATGAAAACGCTCTTTCGATGAAACCTCTCCTGCAGTGCTCGACACAGCTTACTGGCCGAAATATCCATTAGTCTTCATGCTTATGGAAACATATAGTATTATTTTTTATTTTTATTATATTTTTTCTTTTTTTAAAAAATAGTGCTCAACAGCGGCTCTGACTGAGGATGGAGGCATTCTGAACTATGCCTTCAAGAATCCAGAATCTCTGGTTTCGCAGACCAGATGGTATTTACAATGGAAACGGATCCTACCCTACTGTACAGGTGATGCAGAGTGCTTCAGGAGAAGAAGTTCTTTAAGAACTGCCCATGTACTGGCAATTCCTGGACCTCCCCTGTCGCGTTTTGGAGCAAATAAGAATCCTCCCCCCCTTTGTCTATGATCACATATGGGCCGATCCATAAGGCTTCAAATTTACCATGCTTGCCTTTGTCTTGACTCCTGGCATTCCACATTAAAACCCAGTCTCCTACACAAAATTTCCTGTGAGATGTCCTCTTGTCATACAACCTCTTTATTTGATTCTGAATCCTGATATTTTGCCTTTGAGCTTCTGCCCTGACTTCATCAAGTTCTACTAGCTGCATTATTCTTTCTTGTGATGGATCTTCAACATCTATTTCCTCTTGAATCATAAATCTATGTACAGGTAGAAGATTATCCAAAGGTAGTCTGGCCCTTTTGCCATAAACCAATTCAAATGGAGATTTTCCTGTGGATCTTTTCACAGTTATCCTGTCTGCCCATAATGCAAGATTCAACTTTGAGTCCCATGCTTTTTTGTTCTGCCCCAGCATCTTTTTAATGATCTTCAGGATGTTCTTGTTGCTTGATTCGGCCTGCCCATTCCCCTGGGGGTGATAAGGAGAAGAATGTGATATCTTAATGCCATATTCATCACAGAAATTGTTGAATTCCTCTGATCTAAAAGACATGCCATTATCCGAGATGATTCTTGCAGGAACACCAAACCTAGTAATAATGTTCTCCATTAAGAATTTTATCACCACCTTGCTAGTGGCCTGCCTGGTAGGTATTGCCTCCACCCATTTGGTAAAATAATCTGTAGCAACCAATATCCATCTGTGCCCTCCACTAGATTTTTCTGATATTTCCCCTATAAAGTCAATCCCCCACTGTTGGAATGGTTCCTCAGTCACCATTGGTCTCAACGGGAGTGATCCTTGATATTTTGTTTTGCTTGAGAACTTTTGACAAGCTTCGCATTTTCTGACATATCTATAGGAATCATTGAAGACACATGGCCAATAATATCCGGCTCTTAATATTTTATGTGCTGTAGTCTTAGCTGAGAAATGGCCACCACAAACCCCATCATGCATTTCATGAAGAACCTTGTCTGCCTGGTAATTGTCCAGACACAATAACAATATCCCATCTCTATTTTTCCAGTATAAGTCCCCATTTATAATCACATACCTTGCTGATTTTAACTTCAAAGCTCTCTTCTGACTATCGGTCATAGCATCTGGACACTTTAAGTGCTTAAGGTAATACATGATATCAGTGTACCATGATGTTTTCTCAATACTGAAATTAGCTTCTTCCCATCCAACCTGATTCACATCAGACTCTTCAATTTCAGTTCCTGTCATGAGTTTGGCCAGTCCTTGTCCTTTGATAACCTGTGAAATCTTAAGCTCAATGTTAAATTCTTGTATCTGATTGATCCATTTGCATCTTTTGCCCGTGACCTCAGTTTGTCTGAAGATATCTTTTACTGCTGCATTGGGAACATAAGCAATAACTTCGGCCCCTACTAGGTATGGCCTGAATTGTTTTACTGCTTTGACCAGAGCATAGGCCTGTTTTTCATTTATCTCATATTTTACTTCTGAAGGGCTTAAAGACTTGCTAAAGTATGCAATGGGCTGCTCATACCCCTCTGAATTTTTCTGTAACAACACTGCTGCTATAGTATGACAAGAGGCAAATGAAAATATCATAAATGGTTTGCCAAAATCTGGGGAAATTAGTACTGGTGCCTCAGAAATTGCTCTTTTAATAGCCACAAAGGAATCAATTGCATCTTCAGTCCAGTCAATTTTTGCCTCTTTCTTCAACATCCTTACTATAGGTTTCACTATGTCTGCGAAATTCAAAATGAACCTTCTCACAAAATTAATTTGTCCCAAAAATGACTGGATTGCTTTGATAGTTCGGGGAATGGGAACCTCGTTAATAGCTGCTACCCTTTCAGGGTCAATTCTCACCCCCTCCTTGGATACTATGTGTCCAAGTAGTTTTCCCTCTTCAACACCAAAGTGACATTTCTTGGGATTCAAGGAAATTCCATATTCTAAGGCTCTTTTAAATATCTTCTCAAGGTGTTCACAGTGATCATCAGCTTTCTTTGAGTACGCAGTCAGATCATCTTGGTATACTACCATGATTATGTCAATCAATTCTGAAAAAGCCACATCCATTGCCCTTTGAAAAGTAGCTCCAGCATTGGTCAATCCAAATGGCATTCGTGCATAGACATAAGTGCCCCATGGAGTTGTGAAGGCTGTTTTATATTTTTCAGTTTCTCTAACTTTCACCTGATTGTAACCCGAAAATCCATCCATCATGGACAGCAACTCACACCCTGTTACCTTCTGCAGCATATTATCCATGTTTGGCAATGGATAGTTATCCTTTAAAGACGATATGTTTAAATTCCTAAAATCTACACATAATCTAATATCCCCATTTTTCTTCCTGACTGGTACCAAGTTAGAAACCCAAGTGGAATATCTGCATGGTTCTATTATTCCTGCATCTTTCATCTTTATAATTTCTTCTCTCATTTTTGGTAGCAATGTAGGATTAATTGGTCTCTGTTTTTGCCTAAATGGCTTAGCTTCTGGCTTAAGTGGTATCTCATGTTGAAAGAGATCTTCCCTGTAAGCTTTGAGATCCTCATAAGACCATGCAAACACATGTTTATATCTCTTTAACAAGATTATCAGTTGTTGCCTCATAGTAGGAGTCAATTTTTTTCCAATAAAAACATTCTTGGGGGTTTCTTCATTTCCTAGATTGATTTGTTCAACATCACTTTCTTTAACAGCTGACCCTTTGATTTCAATTACATCTTGAGCATTAAAAGTTCTCTCTAACGCTACCAGGCCTCTTGGTAATTTATTTGTCTTCAGTTGTATAATTTCATGTCCAAATAAGGTCTCCTTACCTTCAGTTTGTTCCACAAAGTCATTAAAATTTATAGCTTGAGCCTGATAATGATCAGCACACTGCAAGAAGTTCAACAGATCTGCATCATCTTGAAACACTTGCCAATTATACAAGTTGTCAGGAACAGATGGTCTCACTTTCATCTCCACTTCAGATATCCCAGTTAGTGTTATATCATTACCTTTTAGTGCAACATTTGCTAGAAAATCTGCCATGATGTTCTTTGATCTATCTATCCAGGTTATCTGAAAAGCATCAAAAAGCTCCATGGTATCCCATACAGCATTTCTGTATTGTTTCAGTCTTAAATGCTTCGAGGCATATCTCTCCTTTACTTGTGAGACTATTAGTTCTGAATCTCCAAAGACACTTATCAACTTGATTCCATGTTTGACTGCTATGTTAAGACCAGTGAGTAGGGCTTCATATTCAGCAATGTTGTTTGTACATTCAAATAACAACTTGAAAGAATACTTGTAAGTTTCTCCTGTAGGTGAAATAAAAAGGATTCCAGCCCCACTCCCTTCTTTACTACAAGACCCATCAAAGAACATCTTCCATATTTGACCATCATTTTCAGTTAGACATGACTCAATGGGGATCCACTCTTTAAATTTAGGTTTTGTCAACTGTACCTGGAAGTTGTCCATGTCAGTTTGTAAAAAACACACTTGGTTCACTGTTCCTTCCATGTCTTCTATGATATATGTGGACCGAGGCTCCCTGTCAATTTTTATTTCCTGTCCATTTATTGGAATTGTAGCATAAGATAAATCCAGCTGCACATATCCACCAATCATATTCGACCATTGTCTAGACAACAACATTCCATAGTTTGGTGGAACATCTACCACCGTGATATCTGTTTTATACGATGCTTCTGGACAGGCTGCTAATCTGAACTCTACATTCTTCATGATACCAACCACTGGGACTGATCTATTGTCCATGGCATAGCATTTCCCAAAGGTAGTATCAACTTCCAATCCTAATTCTTTCATCACCCCAACAGGCATGACGTTTATGGCTGCTCCTGAATCAATCATACAATTTTTTACCCTTTTGTTGTTTATCACCAAAGTGAGGTAAAATGGGTCTACTTGTGTTGGATTTTTAGTTATAGTGGACCCTAAGTATATAATTGGAGCCATTTGTTCATTACTGCCACCTGTTGGGACTTCTCGTTTCTTTTCATTAACCTTCCCTTCTTGGACACCTGAAATCATTTCCAAAGTTTTTTCCCTATATTCAGGAAACCTCATGATTTCCATCAATGGGACAGAGACTTTTAATTGTGTTAGTGCAGCTGAGATATCAAACGAGGTAGATTGCTGTGATGAAAGAGTTTTTACCGTTTCTTTCCTTTGAACATCAGGACCCTGATTATCATCTTGCCTAGTCTTAGTTGCCTTATTCATTTGCTTAAATGCTTCATTGTTTTCTTTCATGAAAAGACTAGCAGGTTTACCTTGTTCTGGGTTCACCATCCTGTTTCTTAAGTCATAAGTCCTTTTTGCTTGTGCAACAGCATAAGCTGTAATTTTTCTTTTCTCTTCTTCAGTAGGGACTCTGAGTTTGACACTTTCATTTTTGCTGGTGGTCACAGGTAAAACAGAGTACTGATCAATATTTATAGAGTCCGATCTTCCTTCCTGACTAAATGACATCATATTAATAGTTGAATCATCCACGTGATTTTCATAGCTATCCTCCTCCTCTTGCAACCCTTTTGCTACTGCACACAAAGAGGAAGCGTGTGGCATATTGCAAGCATAGCACCACATGTCATCGTCTTGAGTATAATTTACTGCTCTTTTTAAAGGATCTGGAATTTGTTGATTGTCTCTATGGTTCCTTTCTATCGGTTTTCCATCCTTCCATGTAGTGTTGTAAGGCATGTCATGTAGTCTAGGTCTCTCAGGACGGTAGTATTGCTGCTTCTCTGTTTTGTTTACTCTTACAGATAAATCTTTCAGGGCATTTAAAACTTTGTCAAGCTTATCTTCTTCCCTATTGGCCTTGGGTGCTTTAGGATTGTACAATCTTGCATCCTCTCTTTTTCCAATCTTACCAGCAGCCTTTCTATTGTTCTCTATAACAATGGCATCTTTCATAACATCTCGGAGATCTCTTGGGTTTCTGGTTCTCAACTCATAGTTTGTTTTGCTGTCATAAGCATTGATATAGTACAGAATGCTCACTTCAGGTACTGGTTTCATCCTATTAGGGATTTTGTTCAAAACCCTATTGAATCTTTTGTTAAAGTCAATTACTGATTCATTTTGCTCTTTCTTAATGCTGATGATTTCATGTAAAGCAAACTCAGGACTATTATGGTCTCCATATTGTTCCAGGAACATTTCTTTGAATTCTGCAAGATTTCTAATGGACGCATCAGGCAACGTTCTAAACCAGTCTCTCGCATCTTCTATTAATGACTGCATAAACAACCTGATTTTGACATCCTCATATGGCAAACCAAAATCCTCAATTACTGCATCAAATGCTTTGCAATGAGCCTCACCTGAAACTGCATTACTTCCTGTGAACCTTGGTATTGCTGTCCTGATCTCATTTGGGATGGGATATGGATACACCATCATTCCTGAAAAATCAAACTGCCTCATTTGTTCCATATTTATTAGTCCATGCCCTCCATGAGGATTCACGAAGTTCTGGTTCATATTACCATACAAGGGCATTTG
This sequence comes from Cryptomeria japonica, assembly GCF_030272615.1. NCBI lineage: Eukaryota > Viridiplantae > Streptophyta > Pinopsida > Cupressales > Cupressaceae > Cryptomeria > Cryptomeria japonica. The sequence goes on from NC_081414.1 coordinate 494,163,164, forward strand.
GTTTTGATAAGGAGGAGGGTATTGATTCTGGTGTTGATACTGAAACTGATTAGGGGGTGGATGTTGGTTATAAAATCGACCAGGAGGTGGATACTGATTGTGAGGGATAAAGCTTGCATGTGAGTTTTGCTGGACTGGTGGTGCACTTGATTGCACATGATCATCCCTTTTGTTACCAAACAGAGGGTTCTCATAAGCTTTGAAATCATTGCTCTTTGTTCTACCCACTCCCTGAGCATATGTTTTCTTGTAGTTGTTTACATCTTTATTAAAGTCATCCTCACCAACATTTATGCCCAACTTGGCACACAGTTCCAAACATTCCTGCGTCCTTCCTGAATCTCTCATTTCAGCAGCTGCCTCCATCATTTGTCTGGTTAAATCTGTAAATCTATCTGCAGGATCTGCCATACCTGATCTTGATGGAGGTGGTGTATGTTGTCTGGACTGTGCTTCATGATTTTCAAAACCAGGGGGAATTTGGCATCGCCCCTTTTGAGCTTTATATGCCGCAACCAAATCTTCGTTCATCGGGCTTGAAGTTGTTGTTCTATCTTGTTCCTTCGAGGGCGAGTGTTGGCTACTTTCATGTTTATACTGGTTGTATCTTTCTCTCATGGAATCATTCATGGGTTCTTTATTTTTGTTCCTTCGTTGAGGGAAATCTAATTGGGATAAAGATTGTCCTTTCGCAACCGATCTTGTCCCGTGCATTGAAATTCTTATTTTAGAGTCGCCACCTCTTGTCTAGAGGACATGAATTGTTTTTATTTCTTCTGAGCTCTTTCCCACAGCAGAGTTCTTACAATTTCCCCAGCAGAGTCGCCAATCTGTTGGGTCTCAAATCAACAGATTGGATGGGTTCTAAGGCAATGCCAACTCCTATGATCAAACCCTCCAATTGACTTGGCCAACTTATAGAGTGAACCTATTAGTTACTAACTCTCTCTCTTTAGGCTCTGCAGGACCTAGGCGGGTATACCTATTCACTGAATGTCTCCAATAAACAGTGCTTTTTATAGCAGATATGTTATCCTATTCTGATATCTCCTGATCTTGAAATGGCATGAATTCCTTGAATGGAGATATTGCAGACGAGTTCAAGGTTGTTATTTCGCTTTGTGTTTCTTGATTACTCCTGTAGCTATCAAAATAACTAATTGTGAAAATAAACGATGAGTATGACTTGAGATTTAAGCCAGTGCCTTCTTTATTGCATGGGTTACAGAGTCATTACAATTTTCTTCAGGGCTTATAGTGCGAATCTGTGAGACAGTTTTTTAACTCATCCCTTATGAACCTGTCAGTTACTATTTCTTTCAAAACCAAATGAATGCTTACATTATGTGCTGATTGAGTGAATTTAACCCTACCCTTAAGGGACCAGTCAATTAAGCTTTGCAGGGAACAATTACAATCCGCAAGCAAAACTTTTGTTACAACATTATAACATAAAGCATAGATTTGATCTTAAGAATATGAATAACCCTATCTTTATCAGATAATATCACAGATGATTGCCAAAAGAAAATGAAATAATCCACAACGCATATGCAGGGAAACAATTGATCAAGATTTGTATTCCATTGAAGTTCATACACGAAGACTTACAGGCTGTTGTTCTTTCGCTCATAATCCTATCTAATAATGTCTCTCCCTTACATTACAAAAACATTCTCATATATATATGAGGACGCAAGCTTTTCATGAAGAGACACGTCTTTTCAAAATATTAGTCATCAACTCGAGTGTTTCTAAACTTAAGCAAAAAGAGATTCAAAAGTCCCAAATGATGAATGTAATCATCATCTTTGAATGTTTTGATTCGAAGTGTTTGCTTTTTTAATTCATCCCCTAACGTCAGGTACTTGAATATCATCTGGTTGACGGTAGGGGCCATATCCTTACTCCGATCAATTTCTGACAAGGCCCAATCCTTGACGCTGACAAGCTCCTTTCGCAAATCCTCCAAGGTTATTACCTCTCCTTCCTTGTAGACAGAGGGCATTCCAACGGGTCTTTCATCATCTAATTCTTTTAGATCTCTTCTCAGCATATCTTCGAATTTGACATGACTATCCATATACGCGTTACCCTCAGCCTTTTCTTCTGGCGTCATGGAATCGCCATTGCTTAGCACCCCCTGCAATCGTGCTCTTAACCGCTCATGCTCTGTTAGCGCCTTCATGGTTCCATTGTAAACTGTCCAATATGGTTCGACCTGTAAGAGCATGGTGTTAAACCGATGTCCTATGATGTCATTGACCAATTTGTCCATTTTTTGCTGGATATTGTCTGCGCGTTTATTGGCCTTCTCCGCCTGATATTTCCAGTACAGGGCATCAGAGACGTCATCCAAGCTGCGTCCTGCAGGGTATGAGGTGTATTCGCTGATAGGAGTCCCCGTTTCTAATTGCAATACCTTTGCTTGCAGCTTCTGGTTTTCCTCCTTGGACTTTTCATATAATCCCTTGTATGTAATGTTTTCTCTGACCAGAAACTCTGTCTGGTCCAAGTTCAATCTTGCAACATCCAGATTGAGCTTCGCAGTGACCCTAGGGTCGGTCTTTCCAACCTGATGAACCATGAGGTGCCCAAAGGTTTCTTCTATATCCACAATGATTGGCCTCTTCCCTTTTGGATATAGTGCCCACTGTAGGAGAGCCTTCTTGTCTGGATCATATCCAGAGCCTAGGAACAGTTTATCTACCTCCTGGGGCAATACCTGCTGATTCAAATCTTGCTTCTTCAAAAAACCATCAAATAAGAGTGCTGAATTGATATCCCAACCAGAGAAGATGATCACACCGGCCTCTTTTAATAGTTTCCTCCCCTTTTCAGGAGTCATATCTTTCATGAGGACATCAATTTCATCCTGTAATCTCTTCATCTGTTCTTCCTCTGGTTTTCCAGCCATGCTTCGTTTGACATGAGCCCCTTTGTATTGATATAGAAATGAGAGAAATTCCCTAGAGGAGGCGAATCCATCATCAGCAATAAAGTCCTCATGCTCAGTCATCCTTATGTCAACAACATCTTTGATGTTGATTTCTCCTGTGTCCATGTTCATTTCTGTTTCGAAACCTGGAGGATAATCCTCTCGAGGAGAATCAGGTGGGATACTACTGGCGGTTGATTTTGGTGACATGTGAGCTAGGGGCTGACTGTCTCTTTCAGTATTAATGAAGCGAAGGAATTGTGAAGGAACTCTGTGCATAATTTCAGCCTCATGTTGAAGTAGCCTTTTAGCCACCTCCAGAGGATCTTGGATATTTCCAATTAGGTCTCCGTCTATCATTCCCCTTGCCCTTTTCCATTTGTAGGCCTCCCAGACTAATTCACTCTTTCCTTTCAAAACTTTGGCCTCCTCTCGCTCAAGGTTCTTAATTAAGTCGTCTGGCATTTTGGCCATATGTATCCCAGCTTTGAGTTTCTGTGAGGCTCTGGCAGTTTTTATATATCCTTCGGGATCAAAATTCTCCCTAGGCTCACCCAGAGTCATGCCATAGTAATTTAATTTATTCTGTAATAAATGATAACTCTTTGAACTTTTGATAATGAAATCAGAGAAAACTAATAGACCTGGAACAATAGATTGTTTACCAAAATCAGTTAAATGTTTAGCACTGGCAATAGACAATTGCCTTATAATCTCCAAGCTAGCCACTCTGTCTGGCACCGTAATTGGAAGCATGTGTGGTTGCCCTTCATATCCAAATACCCTTATCTCCGTGTGATTATCATGGCAATACCAATCACCCCAATTGTGTTCAATCTGTGATTCTGGAGAGAAATCCTTTGGCCTGAGGAACTTCTTAATTTCAGGGGACAAAGTATAATCCCTGCGTTGTCCAAAAGCTGCACTGAGAGGTTTCACAAAGTATTCTTGAAAATGCCAATATTGGTTGTTTATAAACCTCTGGTCCCATGCTGATACCCACAGCTGAACCGGCTTCTTTAGACCATTCTTATCATAAGACCTGATGCTGAACTCATCTGGCCAGAAGTTAATTTCTTGTCCACAATAAAGAAGAATATGCATTAACATGGAGTATAATGAAAAGTGAACATTCACAAGGTCTCCTTTCATCTTTTCCAGCCCATGATTCAAGGTATCCGCAACATAAGTAGCAAAATCAAATGACCTAGGGTCTTTTGATTGAATATCAGCACACAGAACCATAATCCCAACATCCATGAGTGGATGAGCCTCTATGCCTAGTACTTGGGCTGCAGTGTAATATGTATATTTGAAATATGGATGGAAGTGGTTGACATCAAATGGCACTTTGTCACTTTTGCCAAACTGAACAAATGACCCACCCACTTTTGGCCTATGAACAGGTAGCCTCCAAGTCCTGTAGATATTCTCCAAACTAAAGAATTCCTGTGAGAGTTTCTTCATATCAATGCTTTCCTCGACTTCCCAGTCTAGATCAAAGACCATATCAATAGTCTGCTTGTTGATTACTACTAATGTATTCCCTCTGTAATCACATATGGTTTTAGTTCTCGGGTTGTAGCAATTTACCAGAGCTTTCATTAATTCTACGTCTACAAATACATTCGGAACTGCTAACTTGCCTAAGTTCCTCTTCCACAGATTACTAATGGGTTCGGGTGCATCCCTTCTTTTGTAACCAAACAAAAATAACTCATGCCCTCGTATCTCAGTCCAGATGTCTCCTAGATTTTCAAATTTATCCTCTAATCCTTCTTCTTCACTTTTAATCTTTTTGGACCTTACACTAGACGATGGACACTGGTCTAATAAGTCCTGAGTCAAAGCTCTCCCTTCTTTCTTCTGTCTCTTGGGCTTCTCTTCAGGGTTTAACTCTTTTCCTTTCCTACTCTTTTTAGAAGAAGAAGACGAAGGTTCCATAGTTACAGCAAATAAGAGAGACAATACTTACTTGGTAAAATGCTCAACTCTTCTGGTTATCGTTTGCAAATCTCTGCAAGTTCTTCACAGCCTTCAATCTCTTGGCATCGATTTGATTCTTACGAAAATTCACTCAGCTTAACTGTAATTGAATGGGCAACTTGCGTATAGTTAATGTTCTGGATCTGTAACGGCTACTCAAGTGTTTTAAATTTAATTGCAGATGTGACACTTTTCAACTGGGCTTTTAATTCCTTCGCGGGAAGTACAGTCCGCTCAAAGTGCGCGCGTTTCGAATTATCGATGAAACCCTTGCCTTCGGCCGAGTGTTCGAATCTTCCATCGAAAGCTTACTTTCTTCGATAATACTGTTTCGGTGAAAAACTTACGTCGAGAAGCCGCTTTTAAGACTCATCGAAATTACTTTTTCATCGATGGTCTCCCTTTTCGACAAATTGCTCGTGAGTTTCATCGATGCCATACTTTCGATGAGTTTCTTTCTTCGATGAAGGCTTATGAGTGTTCATCGATATCCCCCTTTTCATCGATATCCCTTTTTATCGATGAAACAGCCTTTCTTTTGTTCGACACCACGTTCATCGATGAGACTTGCTTTTCGATGAATGCCTCTTGAGTTTCCTCGGTAACGATGTTTCTTCGAAATCACCTTTTGTCTTTTTGCTTTTATCCTTTTCGATGAAACATGGGGTATCGATGAGCGGTTTCTTGCGTTCATCGAAGGTAACTTCTTACCGAAACACCTTTGCTTAGCGCTTTATATGCCCTGTGTCGATGAAAACGCTCTTTCGATGAAACCTCTCCTGCAGTGCTCGACACAGCTTACTGGCCGAAATATCCATTAGTCTTCATGCTTATGGAAACATATAGTATTATTTTTTATTTTTATTATATTTTTTCTTTTTTTAAAAAATAGTGCTCAACACATTCTATGTGATTGATTATTCTCTTCTTGAGTAGTTAATGAGTAATTAATGTGTGTCGTGTTGATTAAATGGAATTAAGGATAAATCAAATTAAAATCTTTATTATGGTTAATTAGATAATCAATTATTCTTAATTGTCTGGTTGAGTGAATGTTGGATTATTAGTGAAAATTAAATTATGTTTCGAGTAATTGTTGTTAAAAAAATAAAAGAGAAAGAAAGTTGATTTTTTTGTATTAAGCATCATATAAATAGTAGTTACAAAATTCGAGTCTTGGATGGATACCTTGCAGCCAGCTAAAGAGTTAAAACATAAATTGCAGGAGCTATATCAGGTGGGATCATGAGTCATGATATAAGATCATATACATTGGAGCTAAATTAAAAAATTACACAAAATGAGAGACATATCAAAATGCATCATGGGGTATAAAGCTAACTAAACACAAAGGAGAAATCAAGATCATTGTTGTCGCCCAGGGGGGAAGCCATGCAGTCCAACCTAGCTCTCCCTCGCACCAAACCAGCACATTTTCTTTGGCAAACTGGTCTCTAAAGGGGTGGGAGGGTAGTCCTTTCAGCTCCAGCTCAATGAAGTCTTCTCTCTGTTGCTGTGCCTTGATCTCTTGCATGAATCTCATCAGTCCCTGTTCGAAATGAGTCTTGTTGCTTCCCATGTGATCCCAAGTGAAGCCATGTGAGAGTTCTCTAATGAAAACTAGGGTAGTTCCATTCTTTAGCCACCTGTCAAATTTGTCTTCCTCCAATCTTAGTACCACTGTGACCTACATAGCAACAAGGTAGCGGATGAGTCTCCTAAGAGACTCAGTGAGGCTCCTACTCTTTCCATTAAACACATCATCATTCCTAAATTTCCAAATGATCCACAAAATTTCCAAGGAGAGAGAAGACCAGAAAAGATTAGCATGTTTCTTGCCACCTCTAACATAACCAAATACCATCTCTTCAATAGTAAAACAATTGTTATTAAGTGAGATACCAAACAGATTCCAGACTTCTTTGGCAAAATGACATTCAAAAAAAATGTGGTATACTGATTCAGGGATACGGCAAATTTTGCACAGTAGGGGGTCACCGTTGTTATCCTTCAATGGAAGTTTATGAAGCAGGAGCCTCCAAGCAAAAAAATTCTTTTTTGGCTCAGTTGGGTTAGACCAGAATCTCGAGAGGCTAGAATGTCATTTTTTTGTATCCCAGGAAAGGTTCCAGGTGCTGTTAAGGTGCTCAAGAATATCCACAGAGTTAGAAAAGGTAGAGTAGATCATTTTGGCCTTGGTTAGTAGGAGGGGAGAGCCATCTATCCAGTAGAGGGAGGCTAGAGGGGAGGGGGAGGAGGGGTTAGGAGAGGGAAGGATGGGAGCAAGTGCAGACTTAAGGATGTTGTAGGTTCTGGCCTGGGAGAGGGAAGGTTGAATTTAGAGCTGAGAGTTTCCCAAGAGGTCAAAATGCCATCTTCCAGAATGTGTTCAAATGTGATCAGTCCCCGATTGTGCCATTTGAGGGCAAAACATCCTTGAAGACAGGCTAGTTGTTTCCTATTGTGCAGAGAATTCCACCATATAGACCTTCCCATATTGAGAGATCCCTTCTTATCTAGAATGTCTTTATTACTGATGTATTGTCTAACATGGTTTCAAGCCTTCCATATAGACTTGAAGACTTCTCTAAACCCGTAAGGGATACCTCAAAATTCCCAGCAAGCAGGTCTCCCATGGGTAGGTTCTTCCACTTTTTTGTTGTTTTTGGGGTGGAGCATTGAATATTGTTTCTACCAAGCACTTTCCAGGGTTCGTTTCCATCAAGGGCTTTACAAATCCATTTGGCAGCCAGTGTAGTTCCTTGAAGTTTGAGGTCTTTGAGGCCCATACCTCCATGCATGTTAGATCTAATACACCAATCCCATTTAACAACATGTTGCTTCCTTTTGCCCTTCCCATTTGACTAGAGGAAGTTCCTGATTTGTTTTTGTATGTAGTTGAACTGGTAATTGCTGAATAACCAGGTTGAGGAGCAGTATATGTTATATGAAGATAATAGTTTTTGACAGACCTAAAAATGACTTGCTAGGTGAAGTTCAAGTTCCATTTAGTGAGCTTCTTATCCACCTTATTTCTGAACCATTCCCACATTTATTTCAAGTCCGGGGAGACAGAGAAGGGAATTCCTAGGTATCTGATGATGGTATTTGGGTCTCCCCACTTCAGGTCCAACTTAGTCAGCCAGATAGGAGGGGAGTCAATCCAACCTAGAAAGGTAGATTTATGAAGGGGAATTCTACTGCCTGAGGCTTTGCAGAAGATCTCAATGTTGTGAAGAAGATGTGTTAAATTTTCCTCATCTAGGGAGAACAGAATAGCTGTGTCATCTGCAAACTAGATATTAATAATTTCTTCTTTGTTAAGGAGTGAAATTCCTTTGACCCTAGGGGATAAGCTGAAGTCCTTTAGTATATAGTGCATAGAATCCACAACCAGGACAAATAGGGTCGGGGCAAGTGGACACCCTTGTCTAATTGATCTGGAGAGAGTGATGTTGTTAGATTTTAATCCATTTACCTCCACAACTGCATTGACATCACTAAGTAGTGTTTGAACAATCTTGCAGAAGGACTCTGGGAAGCCCAGACTAGCTAGCATCTAATTTATGAATCCCCATTCTATCCTATCATATGCCTTCTCAAAGTCTATCAATAGCATAGCCCCATTCTAATCGGAGACCTTTGCCCATTCAAGTGACTCCCAGCAGGTCACCAAGTTCTCAAGGATATACCTACCTTTAACAAAGCCTGTTTGGGTAGGGCTAATTATTTTTGGCAGTATTCTAATTAACCTATTTGCTACTACTTTGGCCAGTATTTTATAAGATACATTTAGTAGCATGATAGGCCTCCATTTCTTAATCAAAGTCTTGTCTCCCTCCTTAGGGATGAGCTTGATAAGCCCTTGGTTGATCTCTTTGCCTAGGGTTCCTTTGGAAATAGCCTCCAGATATAGGTCATGGAGGTCTCCTACAATCCATCTAATGTTTTTCTTATAAAACTCCACTGGGAATCCATCTAGTCTAGGGGATCTGTAATTGCCCATAGAGGAGATAGCCATAACAATTTCCTCTCTTGAGATAGGGTGCCCTACAAACTCAAAGTCCTCGTCATTAAGTTTGGGTGGGGTCAATTGCTTAATGAGCTATCTAGCATGTCTATGGCCGTCATTTACTTCATCTGAGGTAAAAATCTTTTGATAATAGTGGGAGAAGCATTCTAGGATCCCCTGGGAGTCTATGATATGAGTGTTGTTGTCCCATATAGCATTGATGTTCTCTTTAGCTTCCTTAACTTTGAGCATATGGAAGAAGAATTTGGAGCCCTTGTCTCCCAAGTCCAACCAATTTAGTTTAGACCTGGTTTTTAGCCCTTTAATTATCTGGTTCTAAAAATTCTTGAGGTGATCTTTGATTGTCATCAGAGTGCAAGTAAGGTTTTCATCATTAGGGGAGTTCTGAAGATTCATTTCTGTAGTACATAGATCCTCTTGAAGTAATCTTTCTATCCTCCTGGCATCCTTGGCCTTCTTTTTACCCACTGTTTGACAAAGGATGGTCCAAGTTTTAATGTTTGCATTCCATTCATCTACACTAGAGAGTCAGTTCATATTATTTTTGTTAAATAGTCTGATAAAGTCCAGGGCAGAGTGAAGGTCCTCATCTTCTAGGAGTCTAGTATTGAGGATGAATGAAGGAGATCTATAGGAGGAGGGGGGAGCAGCTGGGGAGAGGTCAATTCCTATTATTATTGGGTGGTGATCTGACAGGGTAAATGGGGAGACAAGATAGTGATCTCCATTAGGGCCTTTGTTAATCTCAAAGTGGGATTTATTGAAGTAGAGCCTGTCCAGTTTGCAGTAGATCCTTTTATTCAACTATTGATAGTTGCACTAGGTGTACCATATAGTGTTCAAATGGTGTTTTCTTCCAGCAATAGGGTCAAAGAGATGCAGTTTATAGATCATTCTATCCCATTGAATCCTTTTCATTCTCTTCCATTCAAATTTGTTGCCACCTTTTTTATCACTGGCAAATTCAACCGTATTGAAGTCTCCCCCAATAATCCAAGGAATATCCTCTAGCCCTGTTAGCCAGTTCCATAGTTCTCCCCTTTCTCTCTAATCATTTGGGGCATAGATAGAGCAGATTCCAAACCTCTGGTTCCCCATTTGAATAGAGACCCATATAGACCTAGCACAGGGGGATTGTCCCCAGTTAACCACTTTGTTGGCCCATTTAGGACTAAGGAGTATGGCTAAGCCACCTTTTCTTTTGGTATGGTTAGTGTAAAAAGAGGTAGCCTCCCTCCAGATACATTTGAGACCAATTTGCAGGGTGAAGCCCACAACTTTTAGCTCCCGCAAGAGGAGGCAATCCATATTCTTATGTGGCATTAAGAAATCTCTTTATGATATACTTATGATCAAGGGCCAAAGAAAGTTGATTTTAGTTATTAGTTATTAAATTATTTATTGACTTTTGTGTTGAAAAGAAAAAAAAAAAAAGAATAATAGAATTGTTATTTAAAATAGTCATGCAAATTTTTTAAAAGAAAATAAGATTTTGAATTTTTTTTAATTTAAAAAGGGAATTTTTGCCCTAAATGGGATTTTTGGGGAAAATGGATTTATATTGGGAATTTTTCTGGAAAAGAGGATTCTTATTCTTCTCATGGTGAAGAAAATTTTCTCTTCTCTGCTGGTTATGGGGGTTTGGTGGAAGCTCTAGTATCTAGAGCTCTTCTTAGATTTCTTGCCAGGAAAGTTATGGAAGGTTGGGTTTTTAAAAACCTTTGTTTGTTTATTGTGTCTGTGGTTTGTTTTCTGGTTTTCTCGAGCTTTGTTTGGGAAGAAAGAAGAAATGAGGAATCTGATTTTGATTGCTATTCTTTCATGTCTATTTGTATTGTTTTATGTGAATTTGGTAAAGGGGTTTTTTAATTTGCCCAATTTTGGGAAAAAAATGGGGGTTTGTTGTTTTATCCAGCTTAAAAATTGGTATGAAACACCAGATAGAAAACACGATTTTGAATCTTAATATTTCCTAGGAAGATATTCCTATTGGATGAATTTATTGTTTTAATGCAACTCTCTATTTCTCTATTTCTCTGTTTGTTACCACAGAAATACCCTGCTGAATTTCTTAGAGGAGAAATTGAAAGAAAAGTGAAAAAAAAGGATATATATTTATTTTTCCACTGACGGAGAGGAAAAATTAAAAAATATATTTAACAAAATTGGGAGGGGGCGTGGGGGGCATTGTGCATCCCCAACCCCACTTTGTGGGAAGAGGGCACCACAATGTGGTTCCTCTTAACCCACCATGATAGGGAGAGACACCACGATGTGGTGTTCTCTCACCACAGCCGCGGGGTGGCGGGGGGGGGGGGGGGGGGGGGGGTGGGGTGAGCTCCCTCCACGTCTGTGGTTGGGGGGAAGTAAAACCCTTCCCACACCACGAAATTTGTCATGGACAATGGAAAAAAAGAAACGTAGTCAATATTTATTTGATGATTTCGATGCATGGTTTATGTGATTTTATATATATATAATTTGCTATTTTTAATTGGAATATAGTGTTAGAGGGATTTCGTTTTTAAAAAAAAGGGGGTTTAATGTTATTGGATTTATAAATTAATTTTCAGATTTTGAAACAATATATATATATCAATATATATATATATATATAATTGGTATTTTGAAAATAAGTTATATGAAATTAAATGCTAAATTTGATTGGTGATAATTGTAGATGATTTTGTGAAAACAAAGGCTATATGAGTAACCCTCAATAATGTTTAGTCGATATGATTTTTAACTGGGAAAGATTTATTTTTTATTTAAATAATGCTTTTAATTCTCCAATGTATTTAATGGTTATTTTCATTATTAGAAATTTTAAGTGCAAATGAGATTTTTGTTTATAGCCGAATTGGCTTTAACCGAAAAAAGATTTATCATTGTTTTTAATGATGCTTTATTTAGCTTATGAGTTACATTTGTTCTGTTCAAGGGTGTATGGTTTTTAAGTTAAGCATTGTGCAAATTTATTTGGGGTGTTTGTTTACTTTGACCCTTTGATGCATTATTCCCTAATGTGGATTTCCTTAAGTGAAAGAGTTAGTTATTGAAATATGTAGTACCCCTCCTCGATCAGATCTTTTTGGACTTATGTTTGACTTCAGTTGACTATGGATACATTATTGTATATTGATTCAGACTTTATGTGATATTATTTTATGTTTTTACTGGATATGCGATGTATGCTTTCTTGCAGTATTTTAGTACTTATGATTAATTCTATTTTTATGGATTATTGTCATGGACTGACACTTTTACCTTACATATGCGATGTGTTATTTTTATGTTGTGTGTTTGAAAGTGTATGGGATGTGAGGGGATGATTTTCCTTCACTCACTCCGGTGAGACAGGGAACATCACGATTCTCCTTCATCGGTGTGCGTACCGTATTTCATTATATATTTTTCTATATGCATGTGTGGATCGTTGATGCAAGACATTGCAAGTACAAGTACCGGGTCAAGGGTGTATGGTTTTTAAGTTCAGCATTGTGCAAATTTATTCGGGGTGTATGTTTACTTTGACCCTTTGATGCATTATTCCCTAATGTGGATTTCCTTAAGTGAAAGAGTCAGTTATTGAAATATGTAGTACCCCTCCTCGATCAAACTCTTTTTGGACTTATGTTTGACTTCAATTGAATATTCCATGGATACATTATTGTATATTGATTCATTCTTTATGTGATGTTATTTCATGTTTTTACTAGATATGCGATGTATGCTTTCTTGGAGTATTTTTGTACTTATGATTAATGTTATTTTTATGGATTATTGTCATGGACTGACAATTTTACCTTACATATGCGATGTATTATTTTTATGCTGCGTGTTTGCAAGTGTATGGGATGCGAGGGGATGATTTTCCTTCACTCACTTAGGTGAGATAGGGAATGTCACGATTCTCCTTCATCGGTGTGCATACTGTATTTCATTATATATTTTTCTATATGCATGTGTGGATCATTGATGCAGGACATTGTAGGTACAAGTACCGGGTCAAGGGTGTATGGTTTTTAAGTTAAGCATTGTGCACATTTATTTGGGGTGTATGTTTACTTTGACCCTTTGATACATTATTCCCTAATGTGGATTTCCTTAAGTGAAAGAGTTAGTTATTGAAATATGTAGTACCCCTCCTCGATCAGACTCTTTTTGGACTTATGTTTGACTTCAGTTGACTATTCTGTGGATACATTATTGTATATTGATTTAGTCTTTATGCGATGTTATTTCATGCTTTTACTAGATATGTGATGTATGCTTTCTTGCAGTATTTCAATACTTATGATTGATGCTATTTTTATGGATTATTGTCATGGACTGACACTTTTACCTTACATATGTGATGTGTTATTTGTATGTTGCATGTTTGCAAGTGTATGGGATGCGAGGGGATGATTTTCCTTCACTCATTCCGGTGAGACAGGGAACATCACGATTCTCCTTCATCGGTGTGTGTACCGTGTTTGATTATATATTTGTCTATATGCATGTGTGGTTCGTTGATGTAGGACATTGTAGGTACAAGTACCGGGTACGTACGGGGTATCGACTCCACCTAGTTTCACAGGTCTGAGCATACCTTATTTGTCCGATGGGAGTGGAGGAGATAGTGGTTGGACCCTGACTTGACCCGCAGTTACACTCATGTGAGTGTTGGCATTCTACACTCTTATGAGAATAGTTGGTGTTGTCATTGATGGCAACCATCTGGCAACCTACTGGTACTCATCTGGTAAAGACACTGGCAGGCACCGACACCAGCATAGACATCTACATACACTGGCAGACACTTCACCAACAGCGTCAACAATGCATACCGACACCCCAACCAACAGGGAATAAACTTTTGTTTATTGTATTTAATTGTAATTATCTTTTGTAAAGCCAACATGGCATATTGTAAAAGACTCATATATATATGTATGAGATCTTATAGGTCATTTTGTGTAGTATGGTAGAAGGTAGTATTCATGGAGAAAATATATGGATGATATTTTTGTATAAGGTGATATAAGTGACAACGAAGGTTTTGGTTATAGAATGAGCTTAAATCAGTACTGAACCTAGCATAGTTGATGCTGATTTGAAGCAGTACATTGTATTGGATTTTATAATCCACTTTTGTAGTCAGTGTGACTCTTATTGAACAGTGAGCTCTAGGTAGTTGGCCTTCTTGCATGTGCAAGCCCCTCATTGTAAGTAATATTTATTCATTGGCCAGTGAGTGAATATTGTGGGTCACAAATCCCACCGAGGTTTTTCCCACACCGGGTTTCCTCATTAAACATCTTGTGTTATGGTGTGTTTTGTATGTTGTCTTTATTGTTCCTGTTTACTGCATTAATTCTTATTTACCGATACACTATTTTGGAATGCAAAGTTTTTAATAAGGTTAAATATTTTGCTAACTGGTTAGATACTAATTCACCCTGCCCCCTCTCAGTATCTTTGGGACTATCATTAATCCTAACAATTGGTATCAAAGCCTGGTCCTCTATTTTCAAAAGCTTAACAACTTGAGGAAGATTCTGACACCAATACATATGGAGAACTTAAGAAAGCAATTGGAAGGAGCTCTTGTAACTATGATGCAAAAAAGTTGAAGAATATCAAACTTGAAGATGATCTAAGGACTGCACAGGAATTCATTCAAGGACTTTAGGAGAATCTTACTATAGCTTGAAATAAAAGAAAAGAACTTCATGAGAAGATGCAGAATGATAATGATGAAAAGGAAACTCTTAATGAACTTGTGAACAAGTTGAGACAAGAAAATAGTACTATGAGGAATGAAATGCAAGATATGACTATGAGATTTTGTAAAGACATTGAAGATAGGAAGAAGAATGAAGATGACTTGACTAGGAGACTCAATGATGCTAGAAATGAAAATATAAGACTCAGTCATGAAAATGATATGTTGAAGACAATTCCGATTCACATGCAACATGATAAAACTGAACTTATGAGACAAAAAGGAATTCTGGAAAATGAGTTGGCTACTGCAAATCAACACAAAGAGAAATTCAAGAAAAGTTTAGAGGAATTTGATAATATGCTGAAAAGTCACAAACCTAATGGAGATACTAATTGACTTGGATTTGAAGTTGGAGAAAGTTCTGGTACTGCAAACAATCATGATCACAGTGATCCGGTAAGATAACCTAATGCTTATAAATTTAATGGGAAATGCTTTAACTATAACAAGTATGGTCATAGAGAAAATCAATGTAGATCTAGAAACAATCAGAACATTAATGCACCCACCGGTCAATTTTCCAAATGCAACAAAGTTGGTCATAATTTAAAAAACTGCAGAATGAATGTAAGATGTTATGTTTGTGGAAGATTTGGGCACTTATCTAATCAATGCAGAACACAAACCGGCATAGGATATGGAAAGGCTATTCAAAAGAATAATGTGACTTGTTATGTTTGTAACAAAATTGGACATATTGTAAAATTTTGTAGAAGCAAGACTTCACCGACAAATAATAAAGGACCTAGTTTGAAAGGCAAAGAAAAGGTAGATGAGGTAAAGCAAGAAATTTCAAAACAATGGATTAGGTAGACATATCGGAATGTTGATGAGACTATTTCTTCACCGCTAGAACATAGTATTACTCCACCAACAGGAAATTCTTCATCCAACTGAGAAGTAAACCTTTGGGGGTATTGCAGCAAGTTGAATATCATGTAGATTACCCTCAGTTGATAGTGAGAAGATAGATTTTCTTCTTTACCGGAAGATGTGTTAAGTGTTCACTTAACCGACGAGCATTTAATGTGGTTGTTGAAGGTAAAGTCATTATAAATCATCAGTTTTCCATCATTTTTTATTCACCGAGCATTCAAATTAGTAGAGAGCGTGAAATTTGAGCGAAGGCATTCAAGGTGAAGGCGTGAAGTGATTTCTTTCAAACATTCAAACATTATCAGGCAGCTAAAGGTATTTATCAAATGGCTTCTTCTTCTACTCCTGAATTTATTGCAAACCCTATTATCATGGGAAATGTAAAACGCCCTAGGCCCGTATTCAAAATTATTCCCGAGATAGTTAAGCAAGATGATTCCATAGGCGCATTTTCAAAGATTCCTAAAGGTGTAGCTTATGCTGAAGACCCTAGGATTTATATTCACTGCAACATTGAAGAATTAGGTTCTGAGGAATTATTAAAAATGTTTAGTACAGTAATTTGTGATGAAAATGGCATTGTCAAACCCGAGCACAAGATTGTGGAGACTTTAGGTTTTGTTGAAATTTTGAACATCCCTGAATTTCTGAAGGAAGTAGTGAGAATTGTCCTAAGTAGGGCACATGGAGAATTTCTTTGGCTACTCTATCTACAAATTCACTCGGCAAGCGATTAGGGCAATAACAGGTTTACCCTCAAACGGCAGCAGACCAAACAAAACTAAGAAGGTTCCTAAAAACAAAGACATGACCCTAACTGGAGCAACATCTGATAGTAGATCTTTAAGAGTAAATGACATCAAGGACATCAATGTGAGATTCATAAGTATGATACTTGGTTACAAGACTACACATGCAAACAGACTTAATTCAGTTTCTAGTCTTTGCATTAATAATGCTTATGAAATGGTCAGCAATAATGCAAAAATAGATGTGTGTGAATGGCTGAAGGATGAACTCATTGATAATTTGAAAAAGATTAGAGACAAGAAAGGGACATTTCATTTTGGTAATCTCTTAGTATGCTTAATGTTGTATTTCACAAAGGAAATCCCCGGTATAGGACCAAAGGACTTTGGATATGACATACTGGTAGGCAAACAAATACAAGAAGCTTTCACCAGCATGGGTACTGCAAAGGAAAACAACATCACTGAATACTTTAAAGTTTTTCAAGCTAAAATGAAAACAAGAGAAAGACTACCACAGAGTGTAGTGGATAAATATGACAAATAAATCTATTTTGTCATAAAAAAGGATGAGACATGGATGGAAGCGGTACTTCCTAGAATTGTATGGGTAACGAAAATGGGTTATGAGGTAGATCTCAACATTATTGAGACTTATGCAAAAGCCTTGTTAGATGCACCTAGAGAACCAACATAAGAAGTTTTTGGTAGTGCAGAAACAATTGAAAGTAATGTGAAAACAATGAAGCAAAGGAAGAGAAGAAAAAAATATATAAGAGATGCTTCTAAGCAGGTAAAGGAAATCAAAGAAAATGTTATGAACATTACTGGTATAAAGGCTAGTGAGCTGGAAGGACTACAACTGGAGGCACACATTTCACCGGCTAGCACATCTTCAGACAGTGAGATACCAACTGAATTCAAAAGAGTTGAAAGGAAGAGAAAACCTTCACCGGTACCCTCTCCTTCACCCAAAAGAACAAGGAGTTTAAGAAAGAAACAATAGGCAGTAAGGCAACTGGCTAAGAAACTAACTCCCAAGAAGAAACAGAAACCGATTATACCACCATTGGATAATTTACTAAATGAAATAAATGATGATGGTAATCTGGCTAATGTGAGAAAATTGTATAACACATTCAAGGAGTCAGACAAGGAAAGAATTGAAAATAGTATAATCTTACATCTGAATATATGCAAGAAAGTTTTAATTGAAGTTGTGGATGACTTACCTAATGAACTGTATAGAAGGTTAGATGCAAAGAGGATTGCAGTAATGGAATTGGACAAGAAACTTAAAGTTGAAAAACTTCTAGTTGTACATCCGGTTAACTCAAAAGAAGAAATTGATGACCTAATTTGTGAAGCTAACAGATCAGTTTTTGCTAGTGGTCATCGGCAAGTAAGTTTGATGGTAGGTAGAGTAAATAAGATTGTAGAGGAAACTGCTGACAAATGTGATATCTTTTTTGTGGAAAAGGAAAAACAAGAAAAATTGAACAAGCTGAAGAAATAATTCAAAGTTTATCAGAAGGATAAGGACAAAGGGAAAGGTAAAATTGGTGGAATACCAAACATCAAGATAACTGACAACTTACCACCACCCTTGGATACTGCACCGGTACATTTTGATGATCCACCGGTTACTGAAAGTGAAGGTATAACACATGATAACACCAATCCTGATTCTAAAATTCTATTCACCATGAATGTAGACACTCAAGAAGTGAACATTGTTGTGGATATAGACAATACAGAGGCTAAGGATAATATTGCTGATAGTGGAAACGTTGCTAAGCAACCGACATAGACTGTTGAGGTTGAGACTCAAACAGGGCAAATAGAGAAAACATTACAAACTGAGCAACCATTGGATACTGGAAAGAATTATGAAGGTACAAAGACTAGCATAGAGAAACCTATTGAGACAGAGATATCGGCAGGTGAGCACACAGAGAAACCGACAAAGGCATAGGTACACATTGAAGTAGTGAAAACAGTAATCACTGAGATACCTAAACAACTAGAAAAACCATTACAGGTTGAAATGTAAACTCAGACTGATCCACCAAAGGATAATACAAGCAAAATGATTACAAATGCTGGAAGCACAGAGGTAATTAAGGTAGTTGGTTAGACATCCAGTACTTCATTAAGTGAATTCAAGCCTATTAATGTGACAAAGGTACTCCTGGACTCTTTCAAGAAGATAATTGACTATAATGCATTGGCTTACAAAGCAATTGATGACACAATACCAATACTTAAGTTGATTGCACCGAAATGTAATATAGATCATGTAAAGGATTCTTTAGGTAAGTTGGACACATTGTCCAAATTCATTACCGACAATGTAATAACAGTTGATAAGGTGAATGAGGACACATTCAAAGAAAAAGTTGAAAAGGAAAAGGATAAATTCTTTGAGGATACAATAAAGAAGTGAAAAAAACACATGAAAACACTTTTACCAACACTGAATACTACAATTTTGGAATATAAGGAGTTGTACAGAGAAACATGCAAACCACATCTGTTGACAAAGGACATATAAAAGGAAATAAGTAGAGTACAGAAGGAGATAGATGACATAGCTGATAACATAATTGGTTCATCCGAACCTATATCAGTTATTGAGTAGGAAA